>NW_028270142.1:22099046-22404646 GCF_037043375.1 Chiloscyllium plagiosum | reverse complement strand
CAACAGGTCAGACTTCATCAGACTCCTACTCATCAACTACAGCTCCACCATCAACACCAAAGTCTCCTCCAAGCTCATCTCAAAACCCCGAGACCTAGGTCTCGGCTCCGACCTCTGCAACTGGATCCTGAGCTTCTTGGTCCATTGACTGCAGTCAGTGAAAATAGGCAACTGTACCTCTTCCACAATAACACTCAACACTGGAGCTCGCCACGGATGTGTTCTCAGCCCCCTACTGTACTCCCTGTACACCAATTACTGGGTAGCCAAATTCCGAATGAATACTATCCACAAGTTTGCTGATGACACAACCGTGATAGGATGGAAATCAAACAACAATGAGTCAGAATACAGAGAGGAAATAGAGGGTTTGGTGATGTGGTGCAATGATAACAACCCATCTCTCACAATTTTGGAAAAACAAAAGAACTGATTATTGACTTCAGAAAGAAAGGAGGAGAACAGAGTCCCATTTACATCAATGGTCAACAGCATCAAGTTCCTCAGAGTGACAATAACCGACAACCTGTCCCGGATTTCCCACATACATGCGATGGTCAAGAAGGCACAACAACACCTCTTCTTCCTCAGATAGGTGAGGAAATTTGGCATGTCCATAAGGACCCTCACCAACTTTTTCAGTTGCACCATTGAAAGCATACTATCTGGGTGCACAACAGTCAAGTAAGGCAACTACTCTGCCCAGATCCGTAAGAAACTCCAGAATGTGGTATGCACAGCCCAGACCATCACTGAAGCCAACCTCCCATGCATGGACTCCATTTACACATCTCATTGCCATGGAAAGGCTGCCAACAACAAAGACCCCTTCCACTCAGGTAATGCTCTCCTACAACCTCTTCTGTCAGGCAGAAGACATAGTACTTGAATACATGCAACAGCAGGTTCAAGAACAGCTTCTTCCTTGCTGTTATCAGATTGCTGAATGTACTATCTAACTTCAGGCAATTTAATCTTGCTTTGTGTACCTCCTATACATTATAACCTGTATGCCTCACTCTGTGTAAGCACCCAATGATCTGTCTGGTCCTTGCTTACTATAGTCTGCCCGTACTGTTCACAAAGTTTTTCACTGTGCTTGGGTATATGTGGCTGCAATAAATCAAATTAAATCAAACCAAATCAAACAACAATGGCTAACAATTTGCACAAATGCCTATTTTAAACCAGAGATTACCCAGCAACTCATGACTGCAAGATCAATTGGCATGGGTACCAACCGCATGCAGAAGACAAAGTTAACAACAGACAGTTGTGCCTGGTGAGCAAATTGCTAATGCCCTAAAGATGTGCTATCATCAAACAGAGACAGTAGCACTCTCAATTATGCCAGTTTTCTTAAAATTTCATCTATACTTGCATGGAAAAAAGCTTGAAGTAATAAAAATCATAAACCACCAGGACAATAACCCACATAGAAAGTTTGAACTAAGGATTAAAAATTCCATATTGGGATCAGCCAGACAAGCTCAAACCAGCAGATGATGCTTCGTAACATTACTGACAGACAGGCTACTATTCATAAAGAAAAGGTTGTTGAACAATGTCTTAACTACATAAGCCTAAATGAGGTGCCAAAGTTTTATAAAACTAGCTGACATTTAAAAGGTGATAAAACAAGATGCGATGTTACAAGTGTGATAGCTACAGAATCTCAAAACTAGAAAGACATTATTAAGAGTGTCAACAGGCAAAACTGTTCACAGACTATAAGGTCTTCACAGTATTCAAAATGAGCTTATAGCTGTAACTGTATCCAATTTTGTGTTACCAACAACTGCATTACTGTTCATCATTGAGAGAACAGGTAGATATGAAAGTCACAAGTAAATTGTCAAAATCAAAGTATTTATTTAGGATTTGACTGCATAATGCATAATCAATCAGTGTTTGCCATATTAAATCATTCTGATACCCTCAAGGTATCTGAACTACCTCAGGATTATAGATATGGGCAATTAATGTATTTGAAACTTAAAGTTAAGGTGATATTGAGGCCTCACCAGTATTTTGGCACCAGCACGATGTCCTTAGAATTTTACATATGGAGGCCATCATCTCCATAAAGGCACCATCTCTGCAGCATGTTAACAGGCCATTAAAACTGGGGACTGTCTGGCTCTTAACAGTGCTTTGAGCAGAAACTAATGTAATCATTGTTGATACTAATCCAGCAGAGAATTTTCCCCCCAAAAACAAAGGGCCTGACAGCCTTAATATTTTTCATTTCTGTACTACTGCGCAGGTCAATGGGTCACCATTCTGTGTTGAGGCATCTTTGTGTTCGGTGAGCTACTTCAGCATCTCTCCCATTGTGATTGTTGAGGTTACAGGGGTGCCAGCCCTCTGAATTGCTGTGCAGCACTGGGAACCCCTCCATCCTCCACCCCAATCCTCTGTTATTTTTAATTGGAAAGCAAGTTCAGATGCGACCAACTGCAATGGCATCTCCTGGAAGATTGCTGGGCTGGTCTCAGTCTGGGCAAAGTTTCAGTTCAGTTACCCCTATTTAGTACTGATGCTAAGTTATGAAGACTACAGAAAGTACAGCCCAATGTCTTCCTTAAAACTACAATGGCTGCAAACAGCTTTTGAACAGCATTGTCAATCCACTGTGCAACATTCAAAAGATTTGTGTCTGATGTATACTTGCAGCTTGTCTTTGTTCCTGCTCTCCCTTTAAAATTGTCCAATCAAACTAATATTGCCTTCATTCATTTTTCTACCTCGAATTTCTATTTCACACTTCTCTGAGTTAAATTCCATCTGCCATGCGTCAGCCCCTTTCAACAATCTGTTTCGATCCTCCTAGAGTCTGTGTTGAACATCCACAGTGCTACATTTCGGAATTTTGGACTTTCTGCAAACATTGAAATGTCGCTCGTTACTCTAAAGTGCAAATTATTAATGCACACACAAAAAGTAGTGTATTAATACTGACCCCCAGGAAACCTCACAATATAGTTCCATCTAGTCTGAAATACAAATTTCACCACTGCTGTCATTTGTCCCTTAGCCAGTTTCATAATGAGACTTACACTGCTCCTCTCTTCCTTATTTTTGCCAACCAACCCAGAGAATGGAGGCAAAGCTGAAATAATACACCAATTGCAACAGAAAACCTCCAGGGACAAAAATCTTCAGTGTGACCTTGGATCAGGAACAAGGCTGAGACATGCAAGAACAGAAGGCTGATGGTGTTCAGAGAACTAGAGGCAAGCCAAGATAATTAGAAATATTAGTGTTGGAGCACTCATTAACCACAGTTAAAAGCTTTTCTTCACTATAACTATTGATTCAGCTTTTATGGGGAACATTTTCTTCTTTTCGTTGCTTATTTTCAGTAATGTCTTCAATGCATTTGATCTCCTTCTAAAAGATAATTATTTTCTGTAGATTATGGTGTACATTTTCTGAGATTTCTAAACCTAAACAAGCCATGTTAAAGCGATGTATAATATTCAAGCTATTTCATTCTATATTTCCAGCTTTATATATTATATATATTGCTTGCTTATGAGTGTGTGCCCTTATAAGTGCCTCTAAATGAGAGCAATGGAGATTGGCTCTTCTTATAACTGGCAAACTGCCTGGAATTCAGAATCCTTGGAAATTACAGCCGTGGCTAACTCTTGAGTATTCTTCAACAATGCCCTGAGTGCCCTGTAGTTATTGCAGTCTCTTGTTTGTTTTGAGGCTGTGTCTACAACTGCTTCTGTAAGGTGACAAAGCAGCCCAGAACCAGCACTGACATTATTGCCATTAAATTGCTCCTCTGCTGTTACACAGATGTCAGTGCTGGAGGCAAACTCCATACAGGGCTCAGTAATCTAACTGAACGCAGAATGATTGTTCTCCATGAGATGTTAAAATTGTTCCCTGATGGCTGTCTGTAAACACTGCTCACACATTAAAACTGGCATTGTCTGCTTATTAGATGCTAAATCCCAAAACATGCATAAAAATTCTAGAAATTTTGAGAGTGAAGTTTCTCTCAGTTATGTGCATGATTTACATAATTGAAATTGTCACTGGGATTACTTCTTGCTGGAAGGCAGGTTGCAGTCTGGAGGGCAATTTTCCACCGCTTATCATGGCCATAGGTACAGGCAAAGAAAAATGTTCTAATGTTGCATGTGTGTTAAAAAGTCTTTTGTCAGAAAATAGACTTACAGTGCTGTGCATCCTGACATAACTCAGAAGGATGTTGTGGTTTAATTCACGTTGCTAAGTAATATATACACCTGGCCAATAAGAAGATTCAATTACAGGTAATGACATGGTAAGATGGTGGAAGTTCTGCAGCTAAAACAATGTCAATGAAAACAAAATTATTTGACTCTGTGTTGAGCTTCCAATGTTATATCTTATCCACCATGAAGGCCATTTACATTCACCTCTATAATATTGTCGTCAATCAGTCATGATCCAATCCAATTGTTAGACTGGATTTATAGAGTCATAGAAATAGACCCTTTGGTCCAACTCATCCATGCCAACCAGACATCCCAATCTGACCTAGTCGCATTTGCCAACATTTGGCCAATATCCCTCTAAACCCTTTCTATTCATCTACCCATCCAAGTGCCTTTTAAATGTTGTAATCTTTACCCTCTCACCTTAAATCTGTGTCTTCTAATTTTGGAATACCCCACCCCAGGAGAAAAGAACTTGACAATTCACCCTATTCAAGCCCATCATGATTTTATAAACCTCTATAAATTCACTCCTCAGACTCCAATGTGTCATGGGAAAAAAAAGCCCAGTCTATTCAGCCTCTCTGTATAGCTCAAACCCACCAGTCCCAGCAACACCTTTGTAAATCGCTGTCAGTTTGTGTTGCTTTTTTGTGGGGGAGAGAAAAGTGAAAACTTTGGGGAGAATGAGAGTATGAGGCTTACAATCACAATTAGATAAGTCAACTGAAAAGTTGGGATGGTGCCCCTTACAGTGCAGAAAGCCATGAGGAAATTTCATTCAAGCATTTAAAGTCATCAAATGTTTTAAATAGACTAAAGAATGAAAAAAAAACTGTTTACAGTGACTAAAAGATTAATAACCAAATAGCACAAATTTAAGGTAATTGGCAAAAGGTTCTGAGATGATGGGAGGCAAAACATTTTTGCAAAGCAAGTGAGAAAGATTTAGAATGCTGTCGGATGAGGTGATCATGATCAGCCCAGGAGAGAGAAACAATGCAGGATTATTTGGAAAGAGTGGGGCTGACTGCATTGGACTTTCAGTGAGCTGGCACAGATTCAGTAAACTAAGTGGATTTCTTCTGAGCTGTATTATTTTGTAGTTCTACGATGGCGCATGATAAAGGGTGTTTAGCTGGTTGTGTTTCACCGAGAAAATGTGTATGATGTCATTGAACTTATAAGCCTATCCATTTGCTTCTGTGTTCTGAGTTCAAGTTTCAGCTTAACTGATGGGGCAAGATTCCATCTTCTGCCAATGGTTCTATTTGAAATGAGGATGAGCACTGTCAACTGAGATACTAATGGGCATGTGTCCACAGCATTAAACCTAATCATACGTTAATAGGCACTAAAGTGTTATTTTTACCCAGATGTAATTAGGACAGCTGGTGTGTGAAATATGAATGTGGAAGAAAGCAGTGAAGGACATTTTCCTAAGGTTGTTGGTATTAAGCACAGTTGGGGCAATCAATTTTGCCATGGATACATACACTCCAGGATGTAAAATGGGAATGTGACTTAAATGTTAAGGCTTATTTATGACTCAATTGCATCCTAGAATCAAACAGAGTTTTATTTTCTCTAATAAATTCATGAAGTCTCAAGCAGAGTAAACATTCGGTTAAAAATGCTATTTGCAAGAGACATGTTGATCATTGCACTCTAAACATGGGCATAATAGATCAAATAACTGCCCATATGATTTCTGTCTGTCACGCTTTCACGACAAGGAGCTAATTTTGACATCTGGACAATTTGAAAGCAGTATGACATGCACAAGACAATTGTTCTAAAACTGTTAACAGTTATCCAATCACAATTTTTGTGAAATTATCACACGTTGGACATAATTTAGGTAATGGTTTGTGATTGCTGTCTGACAAGGTCTGTGTCTTAGGGTATAAAATGCTCCATAAAATCTGGTAGAATAGAAAGGCATTTTATTGGAAGAAAAATTTTAATTCATTTAATCTTAAATTGAACAGAATTAATTTTACAAATTTTGTTTCCAATGCATTTGCTGGAAAAATATAATTAAGATGGAAAACTGAAATTGAATAAATGTTAATGTTTTAAATGGCTTTCATTACACAAAAACTGAAGCGTAAATTAATATCACAGTTGGCTGTGATAAATGTTATTAATCATTGTTAGCATATACAAGATTTGTACAAGGAATAGACATGTTCATAGCATCTTGGGTTGTATAATTCCTGTAGAACACAATCTAATGCAAATGCACAAAGTTGCAAGGGACAAAGCAATATCAATGTATCATAAGTGCTGTTCTGGCAACTGTTCAGCAAGCCATCACATTATTAAGGATAACCTTTAGTCTGATTGAGAACAGTGGAACTAATCTTTGTTCAATTTTGATGAATATTAAAGTAGAGGCTAACATGATTTGTGGTTATTAGCCAGATTTGTGACTTCATTATAAAATTGGAAATTCTTAACTAAGTATGCAGGTGCTCACAAAATAGAGTGGGGAGAGTAACGTTCCTAAATAGGATGAGCTATCACTGAATTAGGAAATCAATGAACACAAAAGCTATCGGGGATGTTTGAGTAAGTTACTTATAATAAGTGTACTTAAAGCAAAAACAATGTTCCTGCATCTATTGGGAGTTTTCTACTGGCCCCCCAATAGCAACAGAGACATGGAGGAACAGATTGGGAGGCAGATTTTGGAAGGGTACAGAAGTAACAGGATGGTTATCATGGGTGAATTTAATTTCCCTAATATTGATTAGAACACACTTATTTCAAATAGTTTGGATGGAGCAATTTTTGTCAGGTGTGTCCAGGAAGGATTCATGATGTAATATGTAGATAAACCAACTACAGGGGAGGCCATATTGGTTTTGGTGCTTGACAATGAACCATGCCAGATGTCAGATCTCTCAGTGCATTTCGGTGATAGTGATCACAACTCCCTGACTTTTACTATACTCATGTAGATGGATTGGAGCAGACGATATGGGAAAGCATTTAATTGGGGCGGGGGAATTACAATGCTATCGGCGGACACTGGGGCACCTAAACTGGGAACAAATGTTCTCAGGGAAATGCAAGAAAGAAATATGGAGATTGTTTAGGAAGCACTTGCTGATGGTACTTGGTTTGTCCAACTGAGGCAAGGAAGGGATGGTCGGGTAAAGGAACCTTGGGTGACAAGGGATGTAGAACATCTACTCAAGAGGAAGAAGGAACCTTACTTAAGGTTGGGGAGGCAAGGATCAGAGAGGACTTTAGAGGGTTACAAAGTAGCCAAGAAGGAATTGAAAAATGGAGTTAGGAGAGCTAGAAGGGGGCATGAAAAAGCCTTGGCGAGCAGGATTAAGGAAAATCCTAAGGCTTTCTACACATATGTGAGGAATAAGAGGATGGCCAGAGTGAGGGTAAGGCCGATCAGGGCTACTGAAGGGAACTTGCACCTGGAGTCGGAGAAAGTAGAAGAGGTCCTTCATGAATACTTTGCTTCAGTATTCACTACTGACAGAGACCTTGACATTTTTGAGGACAATGAGAAACAGACTGATATGCTACAATGTGTTGATGTTAGGAAGGAGGATGTGCTAAAAAGTTTGAAAAGCATAAGGATAGGTAAGTCCCCTGAGCCAGCTGGGATATACCCTAGTTATTACAGGAAGCTAGGGAAAAGCTTGCTGTGCCTTTGTGATGATCTTTGTGTCCTCACTGTCCACTATTGGAGTAGTGCCAGATTATTGGATGGTGGCAAATGTTATTCTCTTGTTCAAGAAAGGGAATAGGGATAATCTGGGAGTTACAGACCAGTCAGTCTTACGTCAGTGGTGGGCAAAGTGTTGGAGAGGATCCTGAGAGACAAGATTTATAATTACTTGGAAAACCATAGTTTGATTATAGATAGTCAGCATGGCTTTGTGAGGGGCAGTTCATGTCCCACAAACCTTATTGAATTCATTCACAGTGATAAAACACATTGATCAAGGTAGAGCAGTGGATGTGGTGTATATGGATTTTAGCAAGGCGTTTGACAAGGTTCCTCATGGTAGGCTCATTCAGAAAATAAGAAAGCATGGGATACAGGGAAACTTGACTGTCTGGATATAGAATTGGCTGGCCTATAGAAGACAGAGGGTAGTGGTAGCTGGAAGTATTTAGTCTGGAGCTCAGTGACTAGTGATGTTCCGCAGGGATCTGTTCTGGGATTGCTGCTCTTTGTGATTTTTATAAATGACTTGGATGAGGAAGTGGAAGGTTGGGTTAGTAAATTTGCTGATGACACGAAGGTTGGTGGAGTTGTGGAGGGCTGTTGTAGGTTGCAATGGAACATTGACAACTGGGCTGAGAAATGGCAGATGGAGGTGAACCTGGAAAAATATGAAGTCATTCACTTTGGAAGTTTGAATTTTAATGCAGAATATAGGGTTAAAGGCAGGATTCTTGGCAGTATGGAGGAACAGAGGGTTCTTGGGGTCCATGCCCAAAGGTCCCTCAAAGTTGCCACCCAGGTTGATAGGGCTGTTAAGTAGGTGTACAGTGTGCTGGCTTTCATTAGCAGGGGGATTGAGTTCAAAAGCCACAACATTATGTTGCAGCTCTATAGAGCCCTGATTAGACCACACTTAGAATATTGTGTTCAGTTCTGGTCGCCTCATTATAGGGAAGATGTAGAAGCTTTAGAGAGGGTGCAAAGGAGATTTACCAGGATGCTGCCTGGACTGGAAGGCATGTCTTAAGAAGAAAGGTCGTGGGAGCTCGGGTTTTTCTTTTGGAGCAAAGAAGGATGAGAGGTAGCTTGATAGAGATGTACAATATGTTGAGAGGCATGGATAGAGTGGATAACCAAAGACTTTTTCCCATGGCTGAAATGTCTATCACGAGGAAGCATAATATTAGAATAATTGGAGGAAGGTTTAGGGAGATGTCAGGAGTAGGTTCTTTACACAGAGAGTGGTGGGTGCTTGGAATGCACTGCTGGCAGTGGTAGCAGAGTCAGATACATTAGGGACATCTAAGTGACAATTGGATAGACACATGGAAGATAGTACAATGAAGGGTATGTAGGTTAGTCTGATCTTAGAGTAGAATAAAAGGCCAGCACAAGATCGAGCGCCAAAGGGCCTGTACTGTCCTGTGTTCTAAATATCCCTAGGAAGTGAAATCTGACTCAGAGGCTCAGCATTTTTACCTTGGTCAGAATAGTGACTGTCTAAACTGTTTGTGATATGACCTGAATTCTTAAATAAAGAAAGAAGATTTATACTGACTAAAGCATTTGAAAATTAGTACTCAGACAATACACATAACTGTGATGTAATTCATCTAGAGTCTTCAAGATGTAGTTCTTTCAGTCTAAGGAAAAGCAGATGTAGTGCATAAAAAATTAGGTCACATATCTGGTTCTAGGCAATTCAAGTCCATTGTACTATTATGTTCTTACACATTCATCAGACTCTACATGATAACATCCTTATAGTAATATTCATTACACATAATTTGTTGATCTCATAATCATTAAATTGGTGTCAATCCTTTTTAACTGCAGCTATTTTCACTAATTCAATTTCCCTTGGTTCGAGTAGGAAGAGCAATCATTCTTTCGCTTCAAAAGTAAAAATCATTTGACAGTCTGTAACATCAAACTCCCAAAAGACCATAGGTTGTTAGATATACCTAGATCTGACTTAGTATTCCATTCTAATACAAGTAGCAGTAATGTCTGTCCTGTACATAAGAAATGACCATGATCTCATTTGTGTCCATTTCAAAATGTTTAAGTCTTAAAGATTTTTACATTCCTCAATCTATTGCTTAAAATAAGGGGGGCAATGTTGTGGATCAAAGATGCTCAGAGTAGTTAATGGCAGATTCTGAAGCTACAGTAGTTGAGCAAAGATAATGTTTACATTGCCAACTTAATATAATGATATGGCATTTTTAGTAACAAAAAGGAGAATGTCATATTGCCCACATTGATCCTTTTGGAACATATGGATGAGCGGGAACATAAAATCAATAGCGAATATGTTTTCCATGACTTTAATTTGTGAAACATGCCTACCATTCCTGAAACAATTGACAGGCAGTCATGTTGAGCATACATGCTAGTCAAGGAAATTGAGTCTTGTGAGTGCTAAATATAAGCAACATCGATTAATCTAAAATAAATAAAAAAACAGAATTGTGGATACTGAAGATCAGAAACATCCGAAAATAGAAATTTCTGAAGAAATTCATCAGGTCTGACAGCATCTGTGAAGAGAAAACACAGTTAATGTATTGAAACCTGTAAAGGGCTACAAAACTGGAAACAGTAATGTTGTCTTCTCTCCACAGATGCTGCCAAACTGGCTGAGTTTCTCCACCAATGCCTGTCTCTTCACTCAATACAGACTTCCTGATGAAGGGCTTTTGCTTGAAACATTGATTTTCCTGCTCCTTGGATGCTGCCTGACCTGCTGTGCTTTCCCAGCACCACACTCTTGGCTCTAATCTCCAGCATCTGTAGTCCTCACTTTCACCTCAATGCAGCCAACATCCAGTGCATCCATAGTAGTAGAAAAGTGCACTAGTATTGTTGGCTAATTGGGTCCTTGCAACCTCTAACAGAAGCTAACGACATAATTTTGCTGCTGAGACAGATGGCAACTTTTACTGCAACAAACACTCAATTAATTGAGCTGCCTGGTAATAATCAGCTGAAAATTCAAATGGACTGATTGCAAAAAAGATTCATGAGAGTCAGAGGTGAAACTTCTTGGTTGTGTGAAAGGTCTGCACACTATAGGAAGTCAGTCATTGCATCTCTGCTGAGTTTCCAGGAAAACCTTTCTAAGTTGTAAGCTCTATACATGCTTTCGAGTCTAAGAGATGAAGGATTATTAGGCATAGTTTGGCATGGAGAACCATTAATCATGTGGGCTAAGATTTTTAGATTAGATTTTTAGTGAGGTGGGATGTGCAACCTTACTTGGAAATAATATTCTATCAGTTTTTGCAATGGGTTCCAATACAGTTTACACTTCTTTGATTCAGATGGGGGAAGAAAGATATTGCTATGATAAATGGAACTTGTTTTTTTTTTCTAACTTTAAAATTTGCAAAGACGAGCGCCAGGTTTCCACAAAAGGCAGGCACTCCCGGCCTCGAGGTGAGACCTGGCACAGTCAGGGTTGGAAGGATTTTTATTCTGAGCTCTTATTTCTCTGTTTTTTTTTCTCCACAGAACTTCAGCTATAATGAACAGAATCAGTGTTGGACACAAGAAGAATGTTCCAAATTCTAATGGACTTGGAGGAGGGAACATTTAGAGGAGAAACTGAAACTGGAACTCATACCAGAAGTCAAGTCTATGAGTGGAATTGTCTCCTCCAGCATGGACTCAGAATCCTGGGCTCAGCATGGACTTGAATTCCCAACCTCAGTGTGGCCTCAAACTCCTGACCTCAGTGTGGACTCAGTCTCCCAGCCACAGCATGGGCTTGAACGCCTGGCTTCAACATGGATTCGGACGTCCAGCCTTAGCATGGCCTCGGATTCCCAACCTCAGCATGGGCTCAAACTCCTGGCCTCAGCGTGGGCTCAAACTCCCGACCTCAGCGTGGACTCAGACTCCCAGACTAGGTGTGGACCTGGACTCCCAGCCTCAGCAAAGACCCAGACTCCCAGCCTCAGTGTGGACCCGGAATCCCAACCTCAGTTTGGACCCGGACTCCCAGCCTCAGCATGGACCCAAACTCCCAGCCTCAGTGTGGACCCGGACTCCCAGCCTCAGTGTGGACCCGGACTCCCAGCCTCAGTGTGGACCCAGATTCCCAGCCTCAGTGTGGACCCAAATTCCCAGCCTCAGTGTGGACACGGACTCCCAGCCTCAGTGTGGACCCGGACTCCCAGCCTCAGTGTGGACCCAGACTCCTAGCCTCAGTGTGGACCCAGACTACCAGCCTCAGTGTGGACCCGGACTCCCAGCCTCAGTGTGGACCCAGACTCCCAGCCTCAGTGGGGACCCAGATTCCCAGCCTCAGTGTGGACCCAGACTCCCAGCCTCAGCATGGACCCGGATTCCCAGCCTCAGGTGTGGACCCGGATTCCCAGCCTCAGGTGTGGAACCGGATTCCCAACCTCAGGTGTGGACCCTGATTCCCAGCCTCAGGTGTGGACCCGGATTCCCCGCCTCAGGTGTGGACCCGGATTCCCCGCCTCAGGTGTGGACCCGGATTCCCAGCCTCAGGTGTGGAACCGGATTCCCAGCCTCAGTGTGGACCGGACTACCAGCCTTAAAGTTGAGGAGTCCTTAGTGGTGTGTAAAGGCTTATTTGAGCCAGTCCTGGAGATTAACCGTGTTCATTCAGATGTAAGTCAGTTCTATAGGGCAAGCAAAACCAGCCTGGGGTTACAGGAAGGTCAATGAGGTCATTGTGGAGATATCAGTCTGGGTTTGAGACAGGGTCAGGGGATTATCTGGGAGCAGTCAATGACATGCTGGGGAGAGCAGTCAATTCTGGTCTGGGTAATCATCGTACTGGGTCACAGAGAGAGATTGCAGAGAGTGAGAGAGGAATTGGAGATAGTAAGGTGGTACAGTTTTGTGATTAGGAGACTGGGAGCTCCAGAAGTGGGGAACGGTTCAAACTGGGTCATAGTAATTCCAGACTCTACATTGGGAGAGTGTAGGGCCAAAATGGTGGCATGCATACTTCCAAAACCATGGGCTCTGGAGATCAAGTGGACTTATTAATATTTCTGTGAAGGAGCCCAACAGATATTTGGCGCGACTGAAGGTTCAGAGTGTCTCATAGACAGTAACACAAAATGAGACATGAAGGATGTTCGGAATGCTTTGCATCACAGGTAAAGTCTGTGAGTCAGTTACACTGAAACAAAATTAGAATCCTACTCAATCATATCAATAGCTACTCAAAATGGCTGACATTGTTTTAATGTATGCAGTATCAATAGAATAAATTACTAGTTTTTTGAAACTTCTATGACAGATGAAAACATTTAAAATTTGAGGCCCAGGCTAGGAGCAACTACAATAATCAGGCCTATATTAATTCAATAATGCCATCCTTCCGAATTCAAATTGCACTTCACCCAGGACACAGCATGAAATGGAGGAGTCATGGAGGGAATGGTCTCTGAGAATGCAGACGACTCCCTGGTCCTCACCTTCCACCCCACTAATCTCCAGATACAGTACATTATCTTCTGCCTTTTCCACCACCTACAATCACACCCCACCACCACAGACCCCACCCCTATCTACATTCTGTGGAGACCATTCCCTCTGTGACTCCCTCATTAGGTCCATGCACACCGCCAACCAACCCTCCAGTCCCAGCAACTTCCCTTGTCACCACAAGAGGTGTATAGCCTGCACCCATAACTCCCCCCTCATGTCTGTCCACAGCCCCTGAGGATTGTTTTACATCCGGCAGAGATTTTATTGCACATCTACCTACCTCATCTCCTGTGTCTGTTGGTCTCAATGTGGTCTCCTCTTCATTGGGGAGACAGGATGTCAACTTGTGCAAAGTTTCAGGGAACATGTCTGGGACACATGCACCAAACAACCCCACCACCCTGTGGCTGACCACTTCAACTCCTCCTCCCATTCTGCCTCGGGTATGCAAGTCCTGGGCCTCCTCCACCACCAAATCCAAGCTACTCGATGACTGGAAGAAGAACGTCTCATCTTCAGCCTTGGGACCCTCCAACCCCATGGCATCAACATCACCTTCACTAGTTTCCTTATCTCTGTTTCCCCCACCTCATCACAGATCCAACCCTCCAACTCGGCACCACCCTCTTGACCTGTCTTCCCTGTCTAGCTTCCTTCCCACCTATCCACTCCACCCTCCCCACTGATCAATCGCAATCAACGCACCTCCTGCATCTACCTATCGCCTTCCCAGCTACCTTCCCACTGCCCCACCACAACCCTCCTGTTTATCTCTCAGCCTCCTTCACACCACCCCCACCACCTCCCCCACATTCCTGATGAAGGGCTTATGCCCAAAATGTCAGTTGTCCTGCTCCTCAGATGCTGCCTGACTTGCTGTACTTTTCCAGCACCAAACCTTTCGACTCTGACTCTCCAGCATCTGCAGTCCTCACTGTCTCCTACATTCTAAAAGTAATCTAGCTGTTTGACTTAATAAACTCATAAATTAATTTGTTATTAAACACCAGACGAAGTACTAACATTACACACAAAGATTAGAAATTAGAAGTGAGTCTAAAAAGAAGTAAAAGGTATAAAGGCATGATACTTTATATATCAGTCTTGATGGACCATTTGGGATGAGTCGATAATGGAAAGTTATACGCTCAATGGTTGATTTCAATATTCTTGGCTTTGAAAGTTAGTTAGTTAGTTTCCTGAAGAAGGGCTTATGCCCGAAACGTCGATTCTCCTGTTCCTTGGATGCTGCCTGACCTGCAGCGCTTTTCCAGCAACACATTTTCAGCTTTGAAAGTTAGTTGACATTTTCTTTCTCAGTTCCCATGTGACGGTGATTGGCTGGAACCAGTCAGAGTAAGATAGCCCCCTATCCACAACACAGCATTGTCTCATGGATTATTCTTTGGCTGTGACTTTCACAGCCCATATACATTAGAATCCTAACTGATACACGTGAGTACCTCAGCTCGCACACCGTCTTACACTAGCACACACTGATCAGGGCTGAATTGGCTTTTAACCCCTGTTCCTGTGATTTCTTTAAAGAAGAACACTCAATACATGTCCCTTTCCCAGATTGCTGCTTGTTCGCATTATGTTTATAGTGTAGAATGATTCACAGCACATTACAATTCAGTTTGCATTCTGTTTTTACTCTTTAAAGTACATTCCTTAGACGCTTCATAGACACCTTATCAGGTGTGATATTCTAGGATTTCGAGAGAGAGAGAGAATCGCTGAATATACATTTTCAAATCATTTTGTTTGACTGTAGCAGTCCTCTTCATAAAAATAAAACACATGTTGAAATTAAAATTTCGACATTTCCATAGGTGATCCAGGATAATTACTTGTGATTGTAACACCTTGATTCTGTTTATCAATTTCCTACTAGAAGTTAATGTAGCATTGTAATATCTCCAGGCTAGAAATCGATTGTTTGAAAAACAAAATTGTCAAGAAACTACTTGTTCCAGTCCCATTCCAGTCCCCACCCACAATTCCTTCTCCAATATATCAGTTCTACTCTCCTCTTTCATCCAACATTTCTATCCCGCTCTCACTTTCACTTGATCCATCTCTGACTCCTCCCTTCCCTTGCTCGATATCTCTGTTACCATTTCTGGTGATAAACTGGCCATTATAAACCCAACAATTCCCACAGCTAACTGGACTATATATCCTTGCACCCTGCTTCCTGTGGAGACTCAGTTCCATTCTTCCTGTTCCTCCATCTCTGTCACATATGTTCCAATGATGCCAATTTCAACAAGGGAGCTTCTGACATGTCCACTTTCTTCCTCAACCAACACCATTTTTGGCAAGGCTCTCCAAAGCGTCCGATCCATCTCCCACACTTCTGCCCTCACCCATTATCTTCCTTGTGCAGAAGTGAGAGGGTGCCTCTTGTCCTACCTACGATTCCACCAGAATGCACATCCAGAAGGTCATCAGCCGCTGTGTCCGCCACCTCCAGCGAGATGTCACCACCAGCCACATATTCCACTCCCCTCCCTTGTCGCCTTCCACAGGGGCCATTCCCTCTGAGACACCCAAGACCACCCAAGACCATTCTTCCTTCTCTGCTAACACTCATCCACAGCAACACGGCATCTTCCCCTGCAATCACCAAATTTGAACCCTTGCCCATTTACAACCACCATCCTCAGCATCCGAGGCCCCAAACTTACCTTCCAGGTGAAGCAACACTCTACCTGCACTTCCCACAATCTAGTTTACTGCATTTACTGCTCACAATGTGGTCTCCTTTATACTAAGGAAATTAAGCGTAGACTGGGTGACCATTTCACAAAAAATCTATGTTCTTCTAGTAACCATTAAAAATTATAAACATTTCACACCTTTGGTAAATAAATTACAATATCTTTGAAACTACAGTTTTGAAGCAAGCTGGTTATCAAATACTTTATTAGAATGTTCAAACGTAATTCAAAGTTGTGTTTCTACCAGACAAGACTTCTAATCTACAGCCTTAAATTCACAAAGATTTAGTCAGGCTGCTCCATTTTAACATCACAGGTCTTGTAGCTTTTCAGCAAGAGCAACAAGATAACTGTAAATGTTTGCCCAATCCATTCAGTGAGTAAAATTGATTGAATCAATTTTTGAGTTGCTTGCATTCCTGCTGCTAACATAAGCCAATTGGCAGTCTCGTGAAGTTGAACAGAATAAATGTTTTTCTTCAAACAGGATTCTTGCCATTATTCGTCAGGCATGGAATAAATGCATCAACACCAATTATTTAATCTCGCTCGCAAAAGAAATGCCCAAGTCTATAGATAAGTGAATTACAGCTGATCTGTTGAAGCAAGGCGATTTTTGAGCTGAAGGGCTTTTTGTATAAAATACACTGCAACCTTTGCTGTGTTTTTCAGTTCGACATAGTCATTGCAACTCCCCCACTGACTCTATTTGTGGCAATAAGGTTTCTAAGTGTATCATTTGTGCTTTACACTCTCATCATGGCATCTAAGAGGAGTGTAGCAACATTTAAGCATGTTACGCTTACAAAATCAGAAAACATAAGAGTGAAAAGAAACCACATCAGGCTTTGTCCCTGACCATTTTTTCATGAGGCATGTTGTGTGAATGTTTAATAGTAAAGTCAGCAAAGGCAACATAAAATACTGTATAAATTCTAAGCAGAAAGCAACACAATTAAAGGAATTAATAAATGTCGTGCTAAATCTGCTATCTGTGACAATGTGCTTTATGAATGGTACTTTGGGATTCAAGACATAGAAAACATAACTATATAAGTAAAACAATGTTTAAGACCACTTTGAAATGTTTTATCACTCGTTTATGATTCAGGGAGATATTTATTAATACTTTGTTTTCTAATTCACAAGCTCATGGTTAGACATTCTAATATTATTCTGTATTCCAGAAAATTCTGAAATCCAGCGATCCATTAGTCCCAAGCTTTCAAGAATGGAGAGCAAACAGTGAATCTGCTTCCATCAGCCTTTCAAGCAATACTTTCCAGGCCATGGCAAAACCTTTGTGTCACTTTTTATTCTTTCACCAGTTACTTTAAACTTGTATCTTTTGTGTATTTGGAATTTGTTATTCTGTTATTGGAATTTGATTTTCTTTGTTCATTTCAGAAAAAAGCCTTCTTGAATTTGGACTCATCTATCAAATCTCTCCTTAATTTTCCAAATAAGGGGAACAATTGAAGTCTTAACCAGATAATATCTTTGCGAGAAGAATTATATGATCACCTTTTCCATCAAAAGATGTTTGTACTAAACAGGGCAACACTTCTGTCACATGACAAGAATTCCAAGGATGCTGTCACCATTTTGAAAAACATGTGGACTTTAGCTTCATCTGTGAATTCCAGTAACTTATGAGAAAGGTTTGGTTCTATTATCGCGCGTGTGTTGTACCACAGGAACAGAATAATTCATTTTGACATGCACTTATCCTGCCTTCATTTTGTGTCAATCTACATTGCACTTCAAAACACAAAAGCAAGCAAACTGCACAGTCATTTTCAACAGGAGTAACAATGCGCATCATTATGACCTATATCAAAATGATATTCTGCAGCATGAGAACCCACTCATGGGGCATTCCAAAATTAAATACAAAGATGGGTTTAAAGCCAATTTCAGACCCTGTAAGTTGGAGTTACACGGGCAAAGGAAAATACCCTTGCACATATAGAAATCTTTGTCATGAAGTGATCTCAAAATTTGAGGAGTACAGTCAAATCGCTAAAGGCACACAAGTACATTGCAAAGCTAATCTCCTCACCCACACCTCCAGCAGTGACTTAATACAGAATATTTACAATTCAATCTGCAGGTTAAGATCTGTTTTAACTCATTATGAAATCACACTATCCGAGACAGTGAACAATTGGTCTTCGTGCTGAGCTCTCATCCATCGATTGACAGAATGATCCATCACTGACTCAATTGCAAATTCCCTTAAAATCAAACAAAACGTCCATGCAAGAAGTAGAAATGACTGTACAAAACTCAATACTATTTCCAGATTCCCAGAACAGAACTCACATGCTTCAACAGAGATGCAGATTTGAGGAAACAGGTGGGAAGCTCTGATGAAAATTCAGAAACCTGAAATTTGAACTGCTTCTCTCTTCACAGATATTGCCAGTCTTGCTGAGTATTTTCAACATTTGTTGTTTTAGTTCAGATTTCCTGCATCCCAGTATTTTGTTTTTGTTCTAGATCATTCGGTAAAGTTTATGCGAAACGTAAGCTTGACCTATTATGTGACATATATGATCTCAGAAGTGGTGTTTATTAGACCATGCAATCCTGCAAGATTCAGTGACCAGTGGAAGTGTTATATTTTCAGAGATTGCCTGAAGGATAACCGCACTATGGAAGCTACAAAAGGTTTTCAGTATATACTGCCTTGTGTATATGCTTTTACTGTTTCATTCTTCAAGCTTATCCATACCTAAAGGATATATGATAACTCTTACATGTAGGTAATGTTCTCCTGCTGTAGGAGGAGTTAAATATGTTTGCAATGAGTATATTCCACATTCAGTATGGGTCTGTTTCTGTGCTTTTTGACTCTATGACTCTATGATTGAGACAGATCATAGTCATGGAGTCATAGAGTTGTGTAGCATGGAAACAGACCCTTTGGTCCAACTTGTCCATGTCAACCAGATATCCTAAATTAATCTAGTCCTATTTGCCAGCATTTGGCCCATATCCCTGTAAAACCTTCCTATTCATGTATCCATCCAGATATCTTTTAAATGTTGTAATTTTACCAGTCTCCACCACTTCCTCTGGCAGCTCATTCTGTGTGAAAACATTGCCCCTTTACGTCCTCTTTGATTCGTTCCCCTTTCACCCCAAATCTATGCCCACTAGTTTTGGACTCACCCACCCCAAGGAAAAGACCTTGGCTATTCAATCTATCCATGCCCCTCACGATTTTATAAACCTCTATAAGGTCACCCTCAGCCTCCAAAGCTCCAGGGAAAATAACCCCAACCTACTCAGCCTCTCCCTATATTTCAAACCCTCCAAGCTCGGCAATATCCTTGTAAATCTTTTCTACACCCTTTCAATTTAACAACAATCTTTCTTGTTGTAGGGTGATCAAAACTGAACCCAGTACAGATGTCCCCCACTATCTGAAAGTACAACGTTCCTATAAAACCATATGTCTAAATGGCATAAAGCGAAGAAGGAATTACCATTAATTTATATGGGAAAATGTTTTGACAATTCCCAGACCCAAAAAATAACCACCAAATCATACCAAATAACACATAAAACTAAACTAACACTAACATATAGTAAAGACCATCGGAGGTTGGGGTTGTGGGAGGAACAGGATACCTTAGGACACATCTTGCTAATGGAAGCACAAAATAAATGGAAATAAAGCCCAGATGCCCACAGCCACTGTTCAAAGCTATGGCAACTTGATGCTGACGTGCTGAGTGTAGTTCCCGGGGAAGGTGCTTGGTGGCACCACTCTCGCCGCACGTACCTTTTCGTAAAAGTGAAAATTCTCGTTCGGTTAGCGAAAACAGGTACTAAGTAGGTCTTCTGTAAAAATGAATTGGAGCAAAGCAAATGTTCGAAAAGCAGGGGATACCTGTCTTCCAAAAGTGGCCTAACAAAATTGTACAGCCGGAACATGACCTCCCAACTCCTATACTCAATACTCTCACCAATAAACACAAGCATTCTGATTGTCTTTTTCACTACCCTGTAAAGCTGTGACTCTGGTTTTAAGGAACTATAACCTGCACCCCAGGATCTCTTTGTTTGGCAATCATCCCCACCATCAAGTGTACAAGACCTGTCCTGATTTACCTTACTAAAGTGCAACATCCCACGTTTATCTAAATTAAACTCCAGCTACCACTCCTCCATGATCATGTGATTTCATGAGATAAATTGAACACCTTGTCCCTGCAGTAATAGGATCTTCAGGTCCAATACATGTCTCTTCTTCAGACCAGCAAGGTAGCCAACTCAAATGGACAGACTGGTTGTCACCCTGGGAAGTGCTTGCCCGATTTGTGGCTTGCGTTGCTATGTATTGGTCACTTTACGCTCCACACAGGCCCTTAGAAATGTGAAGCGTACATTGAAGATTCCCCTCAACTTCACCTAGTTTCCTCCATTGTTGGATAAAGTTCATACGAACACTTTGCCCAAAATTTCTACATATTATACAGACAGTTGTGAAGAATCATGAAATGTTGAATTAGAAGTGCCCCTAGTCAGTCAGAAGTTTCTCTCTGTAAGTGACTCCTGTAGACTAACTATGGAGACTGAAAAACGATCACCAGGTTCTGTCCATTCTTCATTGCCAATACTCTAGCGTTTTCTAACTAAAAGTGAAAGTAGATGTTCAATATTATCACTTCAATTGTCATTGTATCATGAAATGCTACAAAGGCAGTGGAGCAGGCCAGCAAGTGTCAGCTTATATCTAATCCCTGAACCTGAGCTCAACTCTGACTTGAGGATTTAAATAAATTCTCAGTAGAATTACAAAAAGGCCTTTACTGTTTGAGATTTTATACCAACCGCTCTATTCCTCTTCACCTATTTACTTGGGCAAAAAGTGTATATTCACTGATGAACAAGAAGTAAACATTTATTCCTCAACAACACCAGCAAATGCAGTAACAAAGAATAAACGACTATTGGTTAACTTCCCATGATGACCAAAAGGGAAGTTACTATTACCAATGACCAATTACAATACTAGTTTTATCACTCGGCAATAATGTATTAATGTCTACAGGCATGTTTTGGAGCCAGCAGCTGTGATCAATCATGAAACTGCCATGATCAACATCTTCAGCACTTTGGGATGTCCTAGAAATAGAAGATATGCACTTAACTTTTTTTAACATGTGAGCAAATTTCCAAAGCTCTAGAGGATGTGTAAAGTTTGAAAAGTTTGGATCCAGCCATAAGTCTGTCCAGGAATAAAGGCAAACCTGGGTGTTGGATCAATTCAATTTCAATCTGACAAATAAAAAAAAGTGGATCTATATTTACTGTTATTTGGGCATGGAGTACAAAAGTTATAGGTTTCCAAAGTTTTCACAGACAGTCGTAATGAATGCACTGAATCACATTCTGAACTTATAGAACCTTGAGTTGCATCATTAGGTTTCTCCAAAACATTGCATTGCCTATTCAAGTCATTCAAGTATCCATTCAGTTGAAAAAGAAATGTCACATTTATATGAGGTACCACTTTGATTTCATGCTATAATTCTGCGTCCTACTGTTTAATTATCAGTCATGATGTCAGATGGTGTGTGGACCAGCTATTTACAGTTGCTTGAATTATTGATTCTCTACCTGACAATCCTGTACTGGCAGCATTATAGGAAAGTCATGAATTACAGAAATGTTCCAACATGGAGGAGACTATGGAACCAATCATATCTGTACTAACATTCTAGAGGATCAATTCAATTTGCACTATTCCTCTGCATTTTCTCCATAATGCTACAACATTTTCCTTTCTCAGGTAACGATAAAATTCCATTTTGAAAATCTCAATTGATTCTTTGTCACACTGTCAGACAGTGTATTCCTTGTCCTAACCATTTTCTGCATACAAATGTTTTCTCCTTATGTCCAAACATTTTTCTACTGTCTTTAATCTGTGCTCTCTGGTTCTCAATACCTCCCTAACTGGAACAGTTTTTTACTTTCTATTCTACCCAGACCCCTCATGATTCTAAATACCTTTATGCTTTCAATCTTCCACAAAAACAATCACAATTTTGATAACTGTAATCTATAATTTTAACTGAAGTTCCTCATCCCAAGAAACATTCTCAGGAATTATTTATGCATCCTCTCTATGTCTTTACTTTATTCCTGAAGTGTGCTGCCCATATCCAAATATAAAACTCTCATTGAGGTTAGAATATTGTTTTATAAAGATTAACTTTTGATTTTGAATTCTGCGGTCCTACAATGTCCAGGATGCCATATGCTTTATCAGCCATTATTTCAACATGTCCTCTCATCTTCAATAATTCATACACATGTACACCTAGGACACTTTGTTTTTATGCCACCTACAAAATTTATTCTTTAATTTTATGTTGTCCCTCTGCATTTTTCAATCAAAATCGATCTCTTCACACTTCTTGCGGTACTGTTTGTCATTTTCTTCCACCAATTCTGACAATGTGTTTACGTTCTGCACTGTTCTCCTGAAGATTCTTAATTCTTGCAAGTTTTTTTATATAATTCCCAAATTTTGAGAAGCTGCCCTGTACGCATAAGGCCCCAACATGGACTTCTGGGAAACTCTCCAACAAACCTTGCTCCATCTGATAAGCAACTTTTTACCACCACTTTTTGTTTCTCTCATTCAGATAATTTTATATTCATGTTGCTGCAGTACTTTTCAATTCATGAGCTGTAATTTTCTTACAGGCAAGTTGTACATCATTTCTGGAAAGTTTTTTGGAATTCTATGTATCTAAGCCAATAAGGAAAAGGAACAGAACTGATCATTCACCCCCATCAGGTCTGCTCTGCCATTCAGTCATGGCTGATATGTTTCCCAATCCCATTCTCCCACTTTCTGCCTATAACACTTGAACCCCTTACTAATAAAGAACCTAACTTTCTCTGTTGTAAATCAACATTACAGCCCTTCATATATTTGCAGTGTGGGTGTCATTTCTTGCAGATATCTCTTGACCTTATGAAGTACATTGGATCTGAACATGTCTTATGCTAATAAACTGAGTACTTACATAGGCCACTGGAGCATTTTTAGATTAGATTAGATTACTTACAGTGTGGAAACAGGCCCTTCGGCCCAACAAGTCCACACCGACCTGCCGAAGCGTAACCCACCCATACCCCTACATTTACCCCTTACCTAACACTACGGGCAATTTAGCACGGCCAATTCACCTGACCTGCACATCTTTTGGACTGTGGGAGGAAACCGGAGCACCCGGAGGAAACCCACGCAGACACGGGGAGAACGTGCAAACTCCACACAGTCAGTCGCCTGAGGCAGGAATTGAACCCGGGTCTCTGGCGCTGTGAGGCAGCAGTGCTAACCACTGTGCCACCGTGCTTTATTCCACATATTATTTGTCTGTAGTTTCACTCCGCCCTCATCCAATCATTGTTATAAACCTGTGCAAAATCTTTTGTGGGGAACCTAGTTTTCAACATGGTTTAACATTTGAAATTAACCATGTAAGTTAATTTTGTTACATCTGTCATGAAGGCGATTACCACAGTAAGTATTGTCTTCTTACGTTTTGCCATTTTCACTTAAACTGTTTTTGGATCTCTTCAGTCCATAATTTTGTTGCTGAGTATATCAAAATTCATGGTATTTCACCAAGTTGTTGATATTACTGATAAGATACTTGTGTTCCTGCCACTACCTGACGATGAACTAATGGATTATATAGTTCCTTGTGTCAAATACTATTCCCAGTATGACATGGTCTGCCTGTAGCCTTGTCAATATGTTAGTTCCCATAACCCATACTCCAAAGATTGGTTTCTTGGTGGGACAGATGAGTCCATTGTTTATTCACTGATTATTTACGTTGATATAATATTAGAGGTTTAGGGCATAGTTTGGGTTCTGTGCTTACTGATGTTATTGTATATTACATACATATAACTGACTGAATATACTATGATTTATTACACTGACAGAGGGGTTTAAGATAAGACACGTTATACCAGGAAGTCACTTGTTGTGTTGTCAGGTCTTAAAGGTTCATTGCCTGTCTGGTTCAGAATTTCTGCAGTCACACAATATCCCCACAAGGATACATATTGATATATTGTCTTTACAGGTTTAGGTATTACTTTGGTAGACATACAACTAGATCTAGTTTTTTTTAAATATACCATTATCAATCTTGGGTGTGTATCAAAGTTATAGATCTGAGGTTGTTTTCTGGCATTCACCATTCTGTGTGCTAAGTGGTTGATTATATGCAGTTGTCTTTTTTTCAAGCAGGACTTGACCGTTGCTCACTACAATGTCATATGACCTAGGATGGACAAAATGAGCAGCATTTTATCATAAACCCATGACAACATGAAGATCTGGAACTCTTATACTTCACTCTGATTCATGAATGATTAACTGTCTGCATGTTCTTTGATCATGATCTTGTATCAATCTTTTCCTTCTTGCCAACAATGTGTCATCAACATGTGGCTGCTTGGTGAGAAAAAAGCAGAGAAAAATTGTGTGAATCTGTCTCCCAAACTTGAGAGTTGTGACTGTTGTATTTGATCATCATCTGACACAGCAGGTTGAATTTGTTTTGCTTGGCTGTGACCAAAATGAATGAGATTGATGTTGCAGCCTGGAGTCGTTGATGTTGCAATGTAAAGGTTTGTTACCTCATAGATTGCAACTAAATGTAGAAATGTGCATTCTGACAGACCATTGATGGAAGGTTGTGAGGTATCAATGAAGTATAAGATTCCAGGTATCCATCTCAGGCACTGCGTGAACTGAACCAGGCTGAGCCACTTTTAAGTGCTCCTAAGTTCTCTAAAAGGTTTGCACTTCCACTAGTGTCACTCTTTGCACAGAGGACATGCCGTCCATTCCTTTATATATTACATGATGCAGAGGATGTTAACAATCTCACAACATCCGGTTATAGTCCAACAGGTTTATTTGGAAGCACTAGCTTTCAGAGCGCTGCTCCTTCATCAGGTGGTTATGGAGTATAAGATCATAAGACACAGAATTCATGGCAAAAGTTTACAATGTGATGTAATTGAAATTATATATTGAAGAAGTCCTGGATTGTTTGTTAAGTCTCTCATCTTTTAGAATCCCCATGTTGGTTTCAGTTTTTCACACGTAAATCCCAGAACTTTTTTAAAGTTACATTCTCAAGTGAACTTTCACAATTGGTGTCATGTCAGCCCAGATAATGCATTGAAGATGTGAGGTGCCCTGTGCTGGAGGAAAGTCTTCAGGTTTGCCGTGGATATCTAGCTGATGTGTCAAATTTTACACTTATACTGTCTGACTGGAGTCTGTAAACTTTGATATTGCAAACACATCTTGGACCTTTTTGACATACTTGTGATCTATGGGTCAACCTTTGAAAATGTCCTTGAGATTGTTCCGTGGTTGACTTTTCTTCATATGTTGCTAGAGAGCATTGATGTCTTCTGTGGCTTTCTCTGGCCAATTAAATTTTGTGTAAATTTTAGCTCAATGTCCGCTTGGAGGAACACAGCTTGCATATATTGTAAATGCTGAACACTGTTTTGGTGGGTGAGACAAGTCACAGCTCAGACACAATTTGGGTGAATTGCTGAACATTTTGATGGCTGCAGCAGCTGTTGCAGAGTTGGGCATCTGTTGCTGCTGCTGGCCTGCTATGATTGCTTCAACACTGCTGTATACGATGGGCTGAAGGGCTAAAATTGTTGATGATATTCAATAGCTGCATGACCTTGAACAAGCCCTGTGAACATTTCCATACATGTCAAAGCCGGCTTGTTTTCTGTATTTGCTTTTCTGTGCCTCACTGTTTGTTACACTGTATAAGAGAGAGAACTTTGTTCTAAGCTGCTAGACTTCACCCCAGACTGGGATCACTAGCCAGGAACCAATTTAAGCCTCCAGACCAGCCGTCAACCAAGGGGTGCCCAATGGGCAGAAGGGCCTGAGGCTTATTGTTTTCTCCCTCTCTTTTTATTTACTTAATACTCAATAAATACTTCATCAAATTGCAATTATCAAATTTTCTGAAAACTACATTTAACCAAATCCAAAAAGAACCCTGAGGTGAAAGACAATGACATCCTTCCTCTAGCAGTGAGACTATGGTATATGATAGATTAGATTAGATTAGATTAGATTAGATTCCCTACAGTGTGGAAACAGGCCCTTCGGCCCAACAAGTCCACACCAAACCTCCGAAGAGCAACCCACCCAGACTCATTGAAGAGCCATTCGGAAGGGATTTCAGGCAGTGAGCAGGTCTATAGTTCTTCAAGCTAAGCTAGCTTCAGTGAAATCACATTCCATATCTTTGCAATGACACTTGCCTAATAACTGATTGATTGTTTCACTGGCTGTAACTGCCATGACATGTATTCAGCCTATGCATCCTTAGGTTGATTTAGGCTTTAATCCGGTATTCCAGAATCTGAGAATTTTTGTCAGGATCCTTATGGTTATCAGCAGAGGTACCTTAAGATTTTATTTTTCTTAATCTTTTGTTTCTCAAGCAATATGGAGTCTGACAGCCTCATTTTTTTGATCAAAGATTTGTTGATCCATGAAGTAGAGATTGACTCTTTCTCTCAATAATTAAAATTCTGTACGATGTCAATGGAGTATCAATTCATGTTCAGACGTTTCAATCTGTACTGTGCTCGTTAACATGCCAGTATTGTAGCATACTGCTTTTGCTGTTTCTTTATTTAACTATATTTTGGTTGTTGTCTTTTTTTTCACTTATTGGTGCTTTAAAGGTAGCAGGCTTGTGCCTGTTAGTGCCATTCACTTCAAAAAAGAGGATAATGACATTATTTGGACTTTGTTTTTGCTTTCTTGCCATTTCTAGAAAGCAACATGGCTGAATTGTTTGGTGCAGGTAAGGGCTTATGCCCGAAACGTCGATTCTCCTGCTCCTCGGATGCTGCCTGGCCTGCTGTGTTTTTCCAGCACCACACTTTTCAACTCTGGTCTCCAGCATCTGCAGTCCTCACTTTCTCTTGGTGCAGGTAAGGTCTTACCATGAAAAACAGTGTTTTGTTCATTTTTTTTTCATTTATTTTTACTTGAGGATCCCTTTATTAGATTGAAGCTGTCCTTTAGGGATGTATAGCAGTTCCACAACCCAGTATTAAATTCTGCCTAATATATTTTATTATGCTAATTTAGTTGCAGTTAAGAGTTTGGGAAATTTCAATGATAATGAGAGATTCACTTTCACATCAAGAATACGTTTTGTTTATCTTAAGAGCTGAGAGAAATGGTGCAGGATGTCACATTTCCCTCCTGTATGTATTTTTGGTGGGAAGTGGCACAAAATCAAGTGGGTGCCCAAATTGTCACCTTCACATCCTGCCCCAGGCTGATACCCATAAAATGAGCGTGTGTGCATTTGGGGATGGTAAAGTCAATACTCCATCTGCCATACCTAAATAAATGATTAAGGGTAATTGAGCTTGCTCAAAGGATTTATTAACCCTGGCCATACTACATAGTTGGTATGAGCAGCTGGGTACAACTGGACAGTCCATTTTAAAAAGGCCGAAAGGAAGGGTGAATTCTATCTTTGGGTACCACTTACACATTTGGAATCTATTGGCTCATGATTGGGGACTGGTTGCAGTCAAGGACCCATAGCTCTGCTGCTGCTGAAACTGCAGACCAAGTACCTCCAGGTGGTGGGACTTCAACTGAGAGGCAGATGCCTCAATCTGCACTAACATAGCACACTCGCAGCACATTATCAACGGTGGGACTGGTTTCTGCTAAGTTTATAATCTAATAACTTACTGTCTTTTGGGGGGTGTAGCAGTTTACCAACTCCAATATTAAACTCTGCCTAGTATGTTTTAAGATGCTCATTTAGTTGCTGTTAAGAGTTTGGGAAACTGCAATAGAAAATTCAAGTTGATATTGATTAGAAATCTCTCCTTCTGAAGTGATGCTTTATCCAGTAAAAGTAAAGACACCATGCTCCCAAAGGATTTTAAGCCTGCTTTTCATTGAAGAGGAACAACTGGTGGTGAGTTTAACCTGGGGGTCACCTCACCTCAGGCAAGGGGCAAGATTGAGAAAGTAGGACCCAGTAGAACATGTTTTAATTATTGAAACAAAAGTCAGGATCGTCAAAAAGTGGAATGGCTTCAGTACTGTATGACCATGGAGAGCATTACTAGTAATTTTTTTTTAATAGCCACAAGGAATGGAGGGAACTGAAATGACAGCAGAAGGTTTTGAATGTGGCCATTATCAAGGAGAGTCTACAATCATGCTTTGTACAAAGAATGAGACATCTCAGTGGACAATGTAGCTTTAGCTTGATTTTGAAAGGACAATACGAACTTGCCTTTAAAACATCTAGGAGAAAGTGAGGACTGCAGATGCTGGAGACCAGAGTTGAAAAATGTGCTGGAAAAATACAGCAGGCCAGGCAGCATCCGAGGAGCAGGAGAATCGACGTTTTGGGCATAAGTCCTGAAGAAGGACTTATGCTCGAAAGGTCGATTCTCCTGCTCCTCGGATGCTGCCTGGCCTGCTGTGTTTTTCCAGCACCACATTTAAAACATCTAGCCCATTTTGGAAGAGGGAATCTGAGAAAGGTGGCAAGAAAATGGCCTAGTACTTAGAATGGTCAGGTGTGAGAGGAGAAAGTGAGGACTGCAGATGCTGCAGATCAGAGCAGAAAATGTGTTGCTGGAAAAGCGCAGAAGGTCAGGCAGCATCCAAGGAGCAGGAGAATCGACGTTTCGGGCATGAGCCCTTCTTCAGGAATGAGGAAAGTGTGTTCAGCAGGCTAAGATAAAAGGTAGGGAGGAGGGACTTGGGGGAGGGGCGTTGGAAATGCGATAGGTAGAAGGAGGTCAAGGTGAGGGTGATAGGCCGGAGTGAGGGTGGGTGCGGAGAGGTCAGAAGGAGATTGCAGGTTAGGAAGGTGGTGCTGAGTTCGAGGGATTTGACTGAGACAAGGTGGGGGGAGGGGAAATGAGGAAACTGGAGAAATCGGAGTTCATCCCTTGTGGTTAGAGGGTTCCTAGGCGGAAGATGATGCGTTCATCCTCCAACCGTCATGTTGCTATGGTCTGGCGATGGAGGAGTCCAAGGACCTGCATGTCCTTGGTGGAGTGGGAGGGGGAGTTGAAGTGTTGAGCCATGGGGTGGTTGGGTTGGTTGGTCCGGGTGTCCCAGAGGTGTTCTCTGAAATGTTCCACAAGTAGGTGGCCTGTCTCCCCAATATAGAGGAGGCCACATCGGATGCAGCGGATGCAATAAATGATGTATGTGGAGGTGCAGGTGAATTTGTGGTGGATATGGAAGGATCCCTTAGGGCCTTGGAGGGAAGTAAGGGGGGAGGTGTGGGCGCAAGTTTTGCATTTCTTGCGGTTGCAGGGGAAGGTGCCGGGAGTGGAGGTTGGGTTGGTGGAGGGTGTGGACCTGACGAGGGAGTCAAGGAGGGAGTGGTTTTTTACGGAACACCGATAGGGAAGGGGAGGGAAATATATCCCTGGTGGTGGGGTCCGTTTGGAGGTGGCGGAAATGACGGCGGATGATACGCTATATATGGAGGTTGGTGGGTGGTAAGTGAGGACCAGTGGGGTTCTGTCCTGGTGGCAATTGGAGGGGCGGGGCTCAAGGGTAGAGGAGCGGGAAGTGGAGGAGATGCAGTGGAGGGCATTGTCGATCACGTCTGGGGGGAAATTGCGGTCTTTGAAGAAGGAGGCCATCTGGGTTGTACGGTATTGGAACTGGTCCTCCTGGGAGCAGATGCGGCGGAGATGAAGGAATTGGGAATATGCAATGGCGTTTTTACAGGAAGCACGGTGGGAGGAGGTGTAATCTAGGTAGCTGTGGGAGTCGGTCGGTTTATCGTAAAAGTCCGTGTTGATTCGGTCGTCCGAGATAGAAATGGAAAGGTCTAGGAAGGGGAGGGAGGAGTCTGAGACGGTCCAGGTGAATTTGAGGTTGGGGTGGAAGGTGTTGGTAAAGTGGATGAACTGTTCAACCTCCTCGTGGGAGCACGAGGCAGCGCCGATACAGTCATCGATGTAGCGGAGGAAAAGGTGGGGGGTGGGGCCAGTGTAGCTGCAGAAGATGGACTGTTCCACATATTCTACGAAGAGGCAGGCATAGCTGGGGCCCATCTGGGTGCCCATGGCTACTCCTTTGGTTTGGAGGAAGTGGGAGGATTGGAAAGAGAAGTTGTTCAGAGTGAGGACCAGTTCAGTCAGTCGAAGGAGGGTGGTGGAAGGGTACTGGTTGGTACGGCGGGAAAGGAAGAAGCGGAGGGCTTTGAGTCCTTCGTGATGAGGGATGGAGGTGTACAGGGACTGGATGTCCATGGTGAAGATAAGGCGTTGGGGATCGGGGAAGCAAAAATCATGGAGGAGGTGGAGGGCGTGGGTGGTGTCGCGAACGTAGGTGGGGAGTTCTTGGACAAAGGGGGACAGGGCCGTGTCGAGGTATGCAGAGATAAGTTTGGTGGGGCAGGAGCAGGCTGAGACAGTGGGTCAGCCAGGGCAATCAGGTTTGTGGATTTTGGGCAGGAGGTAGAAACGGGCGGTGGGGGTTGAGGGACTATGAGGTTGGAGGCGGTGGATGGAGATCCCCTAAGGTGATGAGGTTATGGATGGTCTGGGAGATGATGGTTTGGTGATGGGAGGTGGGGTCATGGTCAAGGGGGCAGTACGAGGAAGTGTCCGCGAGCTGGCGTTTAGCCTCAGCGGTGTAAAGGTCGGTGCCCTCAGCGGTGTAATGGTCGGTCCCCTCAGTGGTGTAAACTGCTGCTGTCAACTGCCACCACGACATTAACCGCCTCAACTTCTCCACCCCTCCCACCCACTCCAACCTCTCACCCTCGGAACGTGCAGCCCTCCACTCCCTCCGTTCCAACCCCAACCTCACTATCAAACCGGCAGACAAGGGAGGCGTGGTAGTAGTTTGGCGCACCGAACTTTACACCGCTGAGGCTAAACGCCAGCTCGCGGACACCTCCTCCTACTGCCCCCTTGACCATGACACCACCTCCCACCACCAAACCATCATCACTCAGACCATCCATAACCTCATCACCTCAGGGGATCTCCCATCCACCGCCTCCAACCTCATAGTCCCACAACCCCGCACTGCCCGTTTCTACCTCCTGCCCAAAATCCACAAACCTGACTGCCCCGGCCGACCCATTGTCTCAGCCTGCTCCTGCCCCACCGAACTCATCTCTGCATACCTTGACACGGTCCTGTCCCCCTTAGTCCAAGAACTCCCCACCTACGTTCGGGACACCACACACGCCCTCCACCTCCTCCATGATTTTTGCTTCCCCGGTCCCCAACGCCTTATCTTCAGCATGGACATCCAGTCCCTATACACCTCCATCCCCCATCACGAAGGACTCAAAGCCCTCCGCTTCTTCCTTTTCCGCCGTACCAACCAGTACCCTTCCACTGATACCCTCCTTCGACTGACTGAACTGGTCCTCACTCTGAACAACTTCTCTTTCCAATCCTCCCACTTCCTCCAAACCAAAGGAGTAGCCATGGGCACCCAGATGGGCCCCAGCTATGCCTGCCTCTTCGTAGGATATGTGGAACAGTCCATCTTCTGCAGCTACACTGGCACCACCCCCCACCTTTTCCTCCGCTACATCGATGACTGTATCGGCACTGCCTCGTGCTCCCACGAGGAGGTTGAACAGTTCATCCACTTTACCAACACCTTCCACCCCAACCTCAAATTCACCTGGACCGTCTCAGACTCCTCCCTCCCCTTCCTAGACCTTTCCATTTCTATCTCGGGCGACCGAATCAACACGGACATTTACTATAAACCGACCGACTCCCACATGCTACCTAGACTACACCTCCTCCCACCCTGCCCCCTGTAAAAACGTCATCCCATATTCCCAATTCCTTCGTCTCCGCCGCATCTGCTCCCAGGAGGACCAGTTCCAATACCGTACAACCCAGATGGCCTCCTTCTTCAAAGACCGCAATTTCCCCCCAGACGTGATCGACGATGCCCTCTACCACATCTCCTCCACTTCCCACTCCTCTGCACTTAGCCCCGCCCCTCCAACCGCCACCAGGACAGAACACCACTGGTCCTCACCTACCACCCCACAGCGTATCATCCGCCTACTTGCGGAACATTTCAGAGAACACCTCTGGGACACCCGGACCAACCAACCCAACCACCCCGTGGCTCAACACTTCAACTCCCCCTCCCACTCCACCAAGGACATGCAGGTCCTTGGACTTCTCCATTGCCAGACCATAGCAACATGATGGTTGGAGGAAGAACGCATCATCTTCCGCCTAGGAACCCTCCAACCACAAGGGATGAACTCCGATTTCTCCAGTTTCCTCATTTCCCCTCCCCCCACGTTGTCTCAGTCAAATCCCTCGAATTCAGCACCACCTTCCTAACCTGCAATCTTCTTCCAGACCTCTCCGCCCCACCCCCACTCCGGCCTATCACCCTCACCTTGACCTCCTTCTACCTATCGCACTTCCAACGCCCCTCCCCCAAGTCCCTCCTCCCTACCTTTTATCTTAGCCTGCTGGACACACTTTCCTCATTCCTGAAGAAGGGCTCATGCCCGAAACATCGATTCTCCTGCTCCTTGGATGCTGCCTGACCTTCTGCGCTTTTCCAGCAACACATTTTCAGTTGTGAGAGGAAACAGTTTGCGGTGGTTGATTACTTGCTTCTGCCCTAAAAGGTGATTTCTTGTAAAGTGTTTTTGACTAACGATTATTGAGTATTATAACCGGTGAATTTTATTGTTAACTAATATTTCTAACAAGCCAGTAAAGTTTAATTTGAGCTTTGAATGTTGGTTCCTATTTCATGTAATTCTTGTACTCAAAATAGTGAGTAACTTGTCGAGTGTAAAAGGTTACTTCTCTCAACCTCTCTCACACTTTTAATGCTCCATTCTTCTCTCAGTTTATTGGTCATAAAACCATGCTGTCAGGATGATAACTTTGGTATCATCTGGGACAGGCTGAATTTTCGGTAGTAAAAGGCTAGGAAAGGAAAAGATGCAGGAGAGATCTGCTGATAACTCTGCTTTTGTTTGCTGTCAACTTGACAGAACCACATCTTGAGCACCCACAGCAATCGTTTCATTACAAACTCTTGATATTTCACAAATACAGATCCTTCATATTTTTAATGGATGTTCAAATACGTATAAAACTAAATTTACCAATCTTTATAAGAAGGCAACAAGTTGCATGGCAAATTCTTCCATCAGTTTAGATATTTTTGAAACAACCTGTTCTATAGAGCAGTGAGGCCTAAACCAGGTCTTCTGACTCATAAGTAGAGACTTTACTACTGCGTCACAAGAACCCCTTTTTCCATTTTATTTAGATTTTTTCTTAATTTATCAACCTGTTCAGATAATTGCAGACTAACTATGACTATCTGAACAAGAACAAAGAACAATACAGTACAGGACCAGGCCCTTTGGCCCTCCAAAGTTATGCTGACACATTTTGCCCTTCCATACTAAAACTGTCTTGACTTAAATGATCTGTATCGCTTTATTTCCTTCCTATTCATGTATTCGTCCAGGGGATTCTTGAATCCTGCTATTGTGTCTACTTCCACCACCTCCTCTGGCAACACGTTCCAGACACTCGCTGCCCTTTCTGTGAAAACCTTGCCTCGCGCCTCTCTTTTAAACTTCTTCCCCTGCACCTTGAACCCGTGTCCTCCTAGTAATTGACCTCTCCACCCTTGGATAAAGCATCATACTTTCCACTCTATCCATGCCATCCAAAATCTTATAAACCTCTATCAGGTCACACCTCCACCTTTGAATTCTAGTGAAAACATACCCAAAGTTTCCAAGCTTTCTTCATAGCTATAATCCCCCATACTTTGCAATATTCTGGTAAATCCTTTGATCCCTCTCCAAAGTATCCACATCCTTCTGGTAGTGTAGTAACCAGAATTGTATGCATTATTCCAAGTGTATAAAGTGCCATGAAACTGAAGCCTAACTTGCCCATCCTTATACTCAATGCCCCATCCAATTAAGGCAAATATGCTATAGGCCTTTTTTTATGATCTTATCTGCCTGCGCTGCCACCTTCAGTGATCTGTGGATCTGCATACCCAGATCCCTCTGCATATCAATACTCCCAAGAGTTGCCATTCACTTATAATTTCCACCTGTAATTGACCTTCCAAAATGCATCACCTTACATCTGTCCAGATTAACCTCTAATCTAATCTAATCTAAACTCTCCATTAGGAAAAAACATCCTTCCACCGGTACCCTCTGTCTCCTATGACTAAGCCTGTTCTGTATCCATTTTGCCAGCTCAGCCCTGATAGCTTGTTTCAGGTTTTGTACCAGTCTGCCATTAGGAACCTTTTCAAAAGCTTTACAGAAGTCCATGTGGACAACATCATCTGCTGACACTAAGGATTGATGATAAATTTCACCTGCATGAGTAAAGTGTAAAGAAGTAGAAAACTGATGTTTAAAAATTAGAAAACAATCGCCTTCATTTAATGTCTTTTCCTCACCTATATATTTTCTTTTATTTTTGAGGGTTTGGTAGGTTTATTGTATCATTCTTTACTTTAAACTTATTTCTGAAGTTTCACTGTGACTCCTGGTGTCAGTAAGGACACCACTTCATAATCTGACTCTCAACTTTAAAAGAGACAAAATAGAAATGACTGGAAGAGCTCAGCATCTGTGGAGAGAAAACAGAGTTAATGTTTCTGAGGAAGGGTCACTTGACCCAAAACATTAGCTCTGATTTCTCTGCATAGATGCTGCCAGACCTGCCAAGTTTTTCCAGTATTTTCTATTTTTGTCTCTGATTTACAGCATTCACAGTTCTTTCAGTATTTTCAACTTCAAAACCTGACAAGGAAAAGATAGGCGGTTCTTAATGTTTTTATTCAAATCAAAAGGAAATGTTTTTGACAAATACCCTTGGGGAGTAAAAGGAGCTTGGATGTAACATTTGCTTCATTGCTAAAATGAATTAGGTTAATCTCACAATGTTTGATTGAACATGATTTACAAAAGAAAATAAGCTTGATTATCTGACAAACCTATTCCTATTTTTGTTTTAACTATGATCTATGTTGCCAGAATTGTGCAATTATTGAAATGTCCAACACAGAAGGAAATAATTGAGTCCATTTCATCAGTCTCAGCCCTCTTTTAGTTCTATGCTCTTCCCCTTTCATTTTGTCCCCAACATTTGTCTAATTCCATTTTAAAAAGTTTTCAATTTTGCTTTCAGTGCAGTTTCTCAGAAATGTTACTTCCTCTAAAAATAATTCTATGCTTCAGTCTACATTTTTAAAAAAATCTGCTAACTACTTCCTATCTGAGCAGAAGGGGTTTTTAATGGATTAGTAGCCCTTCAATTTTAGACAAGCTCTTTGAGCCTTCTGATATTAGTGTCCCTTAAGACAACATCAAGTTTACATTTCAGTTAATCAAATCTGCTAGTATAATTTTGGTGAAAAATCCATAGTATCTCTGGAGAAATGATATAAATGAACCCTTCTTCAGGGATTCAGCAACATTCTGATAAAATGGGCAATAGAACAAATCCTCTTTGATAGTCAGTCCCTTAAGTTCTGACATGAGGAATAGTGTTTGTTTCCCGAAAAGCCAACTGAATGGCTTGCTAGGCTACTTCAGAGTAAATGATATTGCTTGCTGGGGATTTGGAGGTCACTATTGGCCATGCAAGATAAAGTCAGCAAATTTCCTTCCTTAATGGGCATTAGTGAACCTGATGGTGCCCAGTGGTAATTGATATTAGTTGTCATTGTCAACATTAGTGAAGTTAGCTTTCAATTGCCAATTATCTAATCAACCTCTTCAGAGATGCGATCAGGCAGGCAAAAGTGAGGACTGCGGATGCTGGAAATCAGAATTTAACAACTAGGAAACCTGGGTTCAAGTCCCACCTGCTTTTGAGTTGTGTGATCACATCTCTAGATTAGATTGGTGCTGGAAAAGCACAGCAAGTCACGCAGCATTTGACGAGCAGGAAAATTGACATTTTGGGCTTTTGCCCGAAGCGTCGATTTTCCTGCTCCTCGGATGCTGCGTGACCTGCTGTGCTTTTTCAGCACCACTTTAATCTAGAGATGTGATCACACAACTCTAGAGCAGGTGGGACTTGAACCCAGGTTTCCTAGTTGTCACACAACTGCTGTACCACAAAAACCTGTTAATTTATTTCAGAATTTCCCAGCTGCCATTGTAAGATTTAAACTCATGTCTACAGAACATTAGTCCATTGACATGACTGTTACACCAACACCACCTCAGACAGTTTTCCTGCAGAGACACGTTGGTCTCATTGGATTGACCTTCCTCTGCACTGTAAGCATTTTATTATGTTTAAAGATTCCAGGTCAGTTCATTATATTACTGTTGGCTTATTTTCTTTTTCTCCCCAGCATTGTCAAAAATGTATTCAGGTTCCCAATGTTACTACATATTGCTTTACTTTGTTTTGTGGGCTTTTTTTGTGAAAATTGATTATTCTATTTGCCTAAATAGCTATGTAATCCAACAATGGACAAAATAAATCTGCTGGTCCTCAAGTCATGTAGTATCCTGTAAATGCAAAACACAATTTCTTTCTTTCTTGCCTGCAGCATTTCTAAGCTGTTCTTAGCAAATGGTTTCACTGGTCAAGTGTGACTGTATTATGTTTCTATAGATAATCTAATTCAACTCCTTATGTCAGTCAGCAAATGTTCTGAATTTTTATGGCAATCTAGCTTGTATGGATATGGAGAGTTCACTCGCTGCATTAGTCATATGCATAAAGATGACTGTTGAAATTCTGGAGGAGGAGTGGTAATGCATCTAATTAACACCATGTATCTTGTTAGATGCCCATGTGCCAAAGGATGGGGTTGGTGGGTTCATGGGAAGACTGTAAGGGGTCCAAACTAGAATATCTCACAATATATTCCTGAGTCAGCTGCCTGCTCCCTAGAGACAGGCAGTGAATTAGTACACTATCATCATTGTCGACAGGAATAGTGCCTGAGGACTGGAGGATAGCAAATGTGGTTCCCTTGTTCAAAAAGGGTAGTAGAGACAACCCTGGTAATTACAGACCAGTGAGTCTCACTTCAGTTGTTGGTAAAGTGTTGGAAAAGGTTATAAGAGATAGGATTTATAACCATCTAGAAAAGAATAATCTGATCAGGGACGTCAGTACGGTTTTGTGAAGGGTAGGTCGTGCCTAACGAATCTTATTGAGTTTTTTGACAAAGTGACCAAATAAGTAGATGAGAGTAAACCGGTGGATATGGTGTGTATGGATTTCAGCAAGGCGTTCGATAAGGTTCCCCAAAGTAGGCTATTATACAAAACTCAGAGGAATGGGATTGTGGGAGACACAACAGTTTGGATCAGTAATTGGATTGCTGAAAGAAAACAGAGGGTTGTAGTTGATGGACAATGTTCATCTTGGTGTCCAGTTACTAGCAGCGTACCGCAAGGGTCGGTGTTGCGTCCACTGCTGTTCGTCATTTTTATAAATGACCTGGATGAGGGCTTAGAAGGGTGGGTTAGTAAATTTGCGGACGACACTAAGGTTGGTGGAATTGTGGATAGTGACAAAAGATGTAGTAGGTTGCAGAGAGACATAGATAGGATGCAGAGCTGGGCTGAGAGGTGGCAAATGGAGTTTAATGTGGACACGTGTGAGGTGATACACTTTAGGTGGAGTAATCGGAATGCAAAGTACTGGGCTAATGGTAAGATTCTTGGGAGTGCAGATCAGCAGAGAGATCTCGGTGTCCATGTATACAGATCCCTGAAAGTTGCCACCCAGATTGACAGGGTTGTTAAGAAGGCATACAGTGTTTTGGCCTTTATTAATAGAGGGATTGAGTTCCGGAACTAGGAGGTTATGCAGCAGCTGTACAAAGCTCTGGTACGGCTGCACTTGGAGTATTGTGTACAGTTCTGGTCACCGCATTATAAGAAGGATCTGGAAGCTTTGGAAAGGGTGCAGAGGACATTTACTAGGATGTTACCTGGTACGGAAGGAATGTCTTATGAGGAAATGCTGAGGGCCTTGAGGCTGTTCTCGTTAGAGAGAAGAAGATTGAGAGGTGACTTAATATTGACATACAAGATAATTAGAGGGTTAGAAAGGGTGGACAGGAGAGCCTTTTTCCAAGTATGGGGACGGCAAACAGGAGTGGACACAACTTTAAAGTGAGGGGAGATAGGTATAAGACAGATGTCAGAGGTAGTTTCTTTACTCAGAGAGTAGTAAGGGTATGGAATGCTTTGCCTGCAATGGTAGTAGATTCACCAGGTTTAAGTGCATTTAAGTCGTCATTGGACAGGCATATGGACGTACATGGGAATAATGTAGGTGGGATGGGCTTCAGATTAGTATGACAGGGCGGTGCAATATCGAGGACAGAAGAGCCTGTACTGTGCTGTAATGTTCTATGTTCTATGTTCTATGTAACAAAGTCACCATAGTCCCAAAGGACCATAGGGCTGCCTGGTGGTAGTTTAACTTGAGAGTCACTAGAATTCAGGTGAGGTTGAAAATGTGGGACATTCGTAGTGACCTCAACTGGTGCAGGAATTGGTATCACAAATATTGAGCCAACTGGAGCTAATGGATCCTCTTGTTAATACAATATATGACCCACTGCTTTGCACCAGATTCTGTCATTATTCATATTGGTAATCTCTTGCAGGTGAGGATAATTTTCTTCTACTCTCAGGGTGAGCCCAAAAGGGGCTTTACAGACCAATGTGGCTTCCACAGCCTCTGTTACATTTGGGGCAAAAGGTGGTCATGGGAAGGGGTGGAGCATTGCTGTGGCAGTGCACTCCTTACACTGTTTTCTCCTGGCTTCTGCTTTTTTCCCAATGGCAAGTCTTCAGGAGCTCGACACCTTCCCAAATGCTGCTCTTCCACTTTGGACAGTGTTGGGCCAGTGATTTCCAGGTATCAATGGGAATGTCGCACTTCACCAACGAGACCTTGGGATATCCCTGAAGCACTTCCTCTGTCCAGCTGGGGCTCGCCTGCTGTTTCGGAGCTGGGAGTAGAGGACCTGCTTGGGGTGTCTCATGTTGGCCATGGGGACGATATGCCCAGCCCATCAGTGCCAATCAAGAATGGGCAGTGCCTCGATGCTGGGGATGTTGGCCTGGTGGTGGTATGTCTTTCTTCCAAGTGGATTCACTGGCTCTTGTGCGGGCAGCATTGATGGTCTGCTCCAGCACCTTGAAATGTCTGCTGCAGTTAATCCACATCTCAAAGCCATGTGGGAGGGTGGGAACCACCACAGCTCCATAAACCATGCATTTAGTGTCATATCTGATGTTGTTGTCCTCAAACACTCTTTTCCTCAGGCAGCCTAAGGCTGTGTTAGCACACTGGAGGCAGTGTTGCAGTGAGTAGACTGTGAAATAATTCATTGCTTGTAAAGTACTTTGAGACATTTGGTGAGTGAGAAAACCACTATATAAATGCAAGCTTCTAATTTTTTTTATCGACTAACGTGGAACTTAAAGTTGACTTTTGGGCTTCATTATTGAAGTTTGGTCTTATTATTAGATTCTAATCTTGACATCTTATTGATTGCTAATCCATAATTATGAAACTTGTCCATTTGATAGAGAATGGCTTCCCTCTGTGTTTCCTGATTTGAAAGGAGTCACATAGCCTAGTAAAAGAGAACTGTGAGCTTTGTTTCAAAATCAAACTAAATTCTGCTGAGTAGTTTGACTAATTGTCCTTTAATGATTAATTTAGGGTTGAATATTTTCTTACCTGAACTGTCAAGGTCCAGGGAGATTAGGTTGTTCTGGTCATTCTAAATGATACTGGAAGCTTGGAAGGTGAATTTCACATGACACTCTGCAGAGTTTTAAGCTATCCAGATCCCAGCTTGATAGAGAGCCTTAGTTTCCAATCAGTAGCACTGCTGCCTCACAGCACCAGGATCCCAAGTTCGATTACAGCCTTGGGCGACTGTGTGGAGTTTGCACATTCTCCCCGTGTCTGCGTGGGTTTCCTCCGGGTGGTCTGGTTTTCTTCCACAGTCCAAAGATGTGCAGGTCAGGTGAATTGGCCATGCTAAATTGCCCATAGTGTTAGGTGCATTAGTCAGAGGGAAATGGGACTCGGTGGGTTACTCACTGGAATGTTTGTGTGGACTAGTTGGTCCAAAGGGCCTGTTTCCACACTGTAGGGAATCCAATCCAATCAGTCAGAGACTGCTACACAAAGAGATAAGTTTGCAAATGACTAAGAATGGGTGAGTCGGGGAGGAGTTTTAATGAGAGAACAGGTAATGAGATGGGAAGGGGGAATGGAGATCAGTCAGGTGGGCTGCGTTTTGCTGGGCAGAGTCTGAGTTCTGGGGATTGAAAAGGGATATATGGCCTCTGGGTATGATCAGAGGTTTCAAGGGACAAGTTATTGAGGGAGTGCCTGAAAGCAGATGCTCTACAGCCAGGCACTTGAAACTAGGAAGTAGGTGTAAAAGCCCTTGTTATTCACATCCACCAAGACTGTGCCTTGGTGAAGCTGTCAGGCTTTCCTGATACTTGTGAAGCCAGGCAGGCCAGAGCTGAGGTTCAAACAGAACATCAATAAGGCTTGCTGCCAGGTTAATTATTTAAAGCACTAACCAACCACCTTGCCGTTCCCAACCCTCCACCCACCCACCCAATTCCTTGAATTGGATTATCAGAGGGAAAAACCTGCAGAAAATAACAAAGAATTGGAAATGAACATACTGACCTTATTGGGCCTAATTTTAAAGTTTACAACATAAATCTTACTTGCCAAATTTAGTGTTTTGTTTCTTATTTCTGCATTAGTCATTCACACAACAATATGCTGAATTTGAATAAAAATCAAGAGTTTTTCCAGTTAATCCCCACCTCAACCATTTTTGGGTTAAAATTTAGCCTATAGTACTCATTACATTTGGTTCTCCACAGGTGATATTTCTGATTCCAGAGAAAATAATTATTGGATTTTGTTTTGCTTTTCGTCTGTCACGTGTTACTGAGCATCTGGTCTGTGACTCCCAGGACTGCAATTTTTAATGTTCACAAGGTTCCCATCTGAGTCATGAGCTTGAGTTTTCTCTTTTTTAATTGGTTATTTTAGTTAGTTTTTATCACGGGCAAAACTCAATTCTATTTTGTTCTCCAATAAAGCACTGTATAAAAAAAAATGTAATCAATTAGATTGCAGCAAAACAAAATCTGCAAGATTTGGTACACATAGTTTAAGGTGAAAGGACCTAATTTTGTTGCATGTAATGTGTTGTTCTGATTTCTTAAAATAAAATCAGCAATACAAATGCATTACTCCAAACAGTCCCTCTTAACACAAAATGAAACAAAACAAAAAATGCATGCACCATCATTTGAAGTTACAAATTACCCAATGTTTATGATGTATAAAGATTGTGTTCATTTTGGTTTGTATTATTTTCATCAGTCTTTAGAAAGCATTTCATACACCTTTAAATTGTGCTGGTCTTCTGCTAGTACCAGTGAGCATTTGTTAGCAGTTTGTCCTGGGGTGATGTTCCTTCTCTGGGAAAAGTTATTCCCTTGGCAAGTCTTTGATCAGAGAAATTAGTTTGGCTCTCGGGTTTATAGGGAGCAATCTTAAATAGGTCTGGGTGATGTGGGCTATGGTAAGATATGAAACAGAATTGGATAAGGTCCCCACAGGCCAATCTCAATGTCAGAAGGAATGCACTTCATCTTCTATGCTCCAGATAACTAACAAGGTGAGTTTCTCACTAGGCATTGGTGAGTTGCCAATTAAGGGAGAATATTTCTTGGTAAATTCCTCATTAACAGCCCAACTCACCTTGTTAATATTTAATGACACAGAACTGACACAGAAATCAAGGAAGGTTCCAAGTAAATTCAGCTTGGCACTTGCTCCAAAGCATCTCAATGTTGAGCACAGGACACCAAGATCTCAGGGCATCTGTCATGGGTACCAATCAAATGCAGCCTACATCCTTTGACACTGGAATTTGACATGTTCCCACTCTAAGACCCATCATTACACCATTTCCATTCTACTTTCAGGCTGCTTCTGTACATCAATGTTGCACGTTGGGCTATGCCAGCAGCTATCATTGTAATGTTGCAAACATCATAGAGGTTTACAAAATTCTGAGGGGCATGGATAGGATAAATAGGCAAAGTCTTTTCCCTGGGGTCGGGGAGTCCAGAACGAGAGGGCATACATTTAGGGTGAGAGGGGAAAGATATAAAAGAGATCTAAGGGGCAGCGTTTTCACACAGAGGGCGGTACAGGTATGGAATGAGCTGCCAGAGGAAGTGGTGGAGGCTGGTACAATTGCAACATTTAAGAGGCATTTGGATGGGTATATGAATTGGAAGGGTTTGGAGGGATATGGGCCGGGTGCTGGCAGGTGGGACTGGATTGGTTGATATATCTGGTCGGCATGGACATGTTGGACCGAAGGGTCTGTTTTCATGTTGTACATCTCTATGACTCTATAACTCTATAAGGACACTGTGAGCTCAGGGACCCACATCCAGCACATGGGCAGAACCAGGCTGTATTTCTGGGCTCTTCATTAGTTCACATCAATTTGACCCAACCTGAATGCTCACAGAATCCCTGTTTTGCATTGTCTTGCCTTCACATTTTGTGATTTGTCCGTTCAGCTGGAAATACCAGCCACATATTAATTCTGCCCTGACTTACTGTTTAGCACAGATACTAAGGCATGAAGCTGATCATAGTTGTCGACAGGTCTGAGTCAAGCCTTTGGTGAGGTTGACCCAGCACAGTAAGTCAAGAGCACGATTCTCTCCACATAAGGAGTGAGGAGTAGAATTTTGGGTAGCCCACTGCCGTCTTGACTCTGTGCCCTTTTGTGAACTTTTTTTTAGTGTGATAGAGATGAGTATTAAAAGAGATGAAAGTGGATGGCACAACTTTAGTCTCCTCTTGGTTACAGGTACTGTGAAACTTGAAAGCTTTCAGAAAAGGTTTACAAAGATGTTGTCAGGGTAGGAGGGTTTGAGCTATAGGGAATGGTCTGGAGCTGTTTTCCCTGCAGCGTTGGAGGATGAGGGGTGACCCTGTAGAGGTTTATAAAATCATGGCGGGCATGGATAGGATAAATAGACAAGGCCTTTTCCCTGGGGTGGGAGAGTCCAGAACTAGAGGGCATAGGTTTAGGATGAGATGAGAAAAATGTTAACAGGACCTAAGGGGCAACTTTCTCATGCAAAATGTGGTGCATGTATGGAGTGAGCTGCCAGCGGAAGTGATGGAGGCTGGTACAATTACAACATTTAAAAGGCATCTGGATGGGTATATGAATAGGTAGGGTTTGGAAGAATATGGGCCGGGTGTTGGCTAATGGGACTGAATTAATGTAGGATACCTGGTCGGCATGGACAATTTGGACCAAAGGGTCTATTTCCATGCTGTAAATTGCGCAAGTGAAGAGGCAGTGCTGAGCTTAGTGGTGCTGTATCTGGGTGGGTGACACTAAGTGAGGGAAGATGTTGAATGCATTCATGAGGGAAGTATTCCATGAGCTTGGTGAGAGGTGGGTACAGTGGTTGGGATAGTGAGTGAGGTATAAGAGAGAAGACATTAACACTAACTGACAGTGTGAATGGACAACATTCCTGATCCACCACCAATCAAGGCCCTTAAGTTGTCAATTAATGATGAATTGGCAACCTGTCTAATTACGTCCCAGCCATCAGTCAACCACAACACGTCCATCCTAATGACAACCTGCCTTCCTGAACCAAATAGTGAATTGGGTGCTGTCTGACGTTCTTTCTTTTTTGTCATTTTTTAATAGCTGTGGAAAAAAACTGTTCAAATAAAATGACAAAAAAAAAGAATTGTTTTTTAATGCCCTGTGCGTTTTCTCCAGAATTCCACACAGCTGTGTTTGGGAGAAGGATCTTCAGTTCTTGAGGACTCCAGGCTAATCCAGCAAGTTGATAACCCTAGAAATGAGAGAGGAGAGAGATAGAGGTCAATGGTTCTGCCTGGGACATGCACCATTTTAACTCTTGGACACAAAGTGAATATTTAAAAATATTAGTCATGCTGCCCACTCAATACAGGTGTGAAATATCTGTTAAGGGGAGGATCTAGCAGCTGATCCTGATACTCGCAGGGAGAGACATAGCTGAAGCCAGGAAGGCTATGGCTTTCTTGTTATGCTCAGAAGAGCAGTCTTGCTTCTCCTGACTCACAGGAAATTCACTAAAACTTTAGTTTTCTACGCTAACCTACCCCAATACTGGCCAGTCCACTGATATTGATCGGACTTTATGCAGGTTTTTATATTCTCTTTTAGTTGAAATGATAACCCCGTGAGTGCGATATAATCAAATTGTGACTTCTCGATCAAAATCAGGCCTGATTCTGTCTGTGACTGGCAGTCCTCACGGGCATTCTGTGAGGGAAGTTAAGATAATGGAGTCGGGACAGATCCATAGGGATTTCCCTTTCATTTGCAAACATGCCGATTAAATGCAGAAGTGAATGAGTTTATGTCAAGTTCTTGATCAGATTTCATTTTGCAAAATGTTTACTGCTACCCTCACTCTATGGTCACACTTGAATCTGCCTCCCTGGCTTTTAATATCCTCTACCTCTTTTTTTTTCATTTAGAAGAAAGAGATTAATTTTCATGGATTTATACAATGCTGAAAGGGACCATTCGACCCATCAAATCCACACCACCCCTTCGAACAGCATTCCATCTAGACCTACCACTCCTACCCTATCCCTGTAACCCCATATTTCCCCTTGCTAAAGCACCAAACCGGCACAGCCCTGGACACTAAGGCAACTTAGTATGGCCAATCCACCTAACCTGCACATCTTAAAACTGTGTAAGAAACCAAAGCATCTGGCAGACATCCACACAGACAGAGAGAGAGAATTGCAAACTCCACACAGACAGTTGCACCAGGCTGGAATCAAACCCGAGTCCCTGGCGTTGTGAGGTAAAAGTGATAACTATTTAGTCATCATGCCACGCACAGCTACCGGTGTGGCCTGTTTCAAATGACATGAGTAAAATCTATCCTCTTATATGGTAGACAAAAAATTAATATGTGCACCTTTATAGGTGTTGCAGTTAGTACTTTGACAATAAGAAATTAAGTGACTTATCAAACATATTATTATCGCTAAATGTTTGAACTGCGTCAAGATATTATCTAAAGTGCTTCTTAACTTGACTCAGCTTTTTTCATATTTATCACTCACTGCCTCAATTTCAAACTATTTTCATTTTTTAGCAACTGATATCCAGATTGGATCTAAATACTAATCCCACGCATGGCTACTCAGTGGTTAGCACTGCTGCCTCACAGGGTCCGACGCCAGCCTCGGACGACTGTTTGTATGGACTTTGTACATTCTTCCTGTGTCTGCATGGGTTTCCTCTCACAGTCCAAAGATGTGCAGGTTAGGTGAAGTGGCCATGCTAAATTTCCCATAGTGTTCAGGGGTGTGTGGGTTAAGTGCATTAATTAGGGGAAATGTAGAGTACCCGGGTAGGGGAATGGTTGTGGGTGAGATACTCATCAGATGGTTGGTGTGGACTTGTTAGGCCAAATGGCCTATTTTCCACACTGTAGAGATTCTATGATTCTAATAGAATAAATTAAGAATTGCTTGATAATCCATTTAAGGCTGAAGTCCAAGACTGAGGTTTTCACATTAAACTTTGAGAAGTCCACTGATGTCTTATTGAACTATGAGAGCAGAAATCTCGCCTTTGCAAAACATTAAAAAGGAATGAATTGAAGAGTGTTCCTGTTACAAGGTGACTCCCTCAGATTAATAAGTAGCTTTTGTCTGTCAGGTTTTCTCTGCAGCGGAACCTTTTGGGAACCATTTCTACAGTGAACAGAGGTTTCCATGTTGAACTACAAGTACAGAGCTCCTGGGCTTAATCAAATTGAATTTCCCCTGCAGGCCAAGATGCTGCTCTGTCAAGCATCATAGCTCTATTGGGATTTTGAATCTGTTGATTTAGTATGCAGAAGTGCTTTTCTTTAGTTCTGATAATTTCAGAAGATGTACAACTTGCTTCATGCTTTTTCTTAAAGACTTAAAAAAAAACATGAGCTGGGTCCAGGTTGCCTGAGTGCCCCTATTCAGATATCAAAACCAGAGAAGGGGAATTGATTCTTTCATACTGAGGCTTAAGCACAGTTCAACAGCAGTTAGACTGCTCTACAATCTTCAGTATGTCTGGCATGCCTTCCTTTGTGCTTACAGTCATGATGTCTTGACTTATTGAAATTGATTCCATTTGTTTTCTCATTTAGCTTCCAGCACACTCCCATTTCTGCACTTAGGACCAGATGAGCTTTTCATATGCCACATATGAAAACTTTAACTTGTACTCCTCATGTTGTATTCAAACTTCAGGCACTTTTGAGTAATCATCCACCCACTCAGTATCCATTTTCAAGAGCTGTACACATACTTTGCTGAAATGGTGGAATGATACCTATGATTTCAGATTTTCTTGTTGCCATTCAGGTTTAAATCTCATATATTAAACCTGATGTTATTGCACAAAATGTAAAATAAACTTCAATCATGATTCTCCCTTTTATAAGACTAAAAAAAAAGTTAGACTCCTTTCCAGTTCTACTCAGAATCGGTTCTTATATACTTGTTTTCATTGTTCTGCACCATTCCTGACTCCTCAGATACCAAGCAGTCCATGTTCAAATACAACTTGCTTTGAGCAATTTCCAGGCATGGGCTGACAAGTGGCAAGGAACATTCGGGTCATACAATGACCATCTTCAATAATAGACAATCTAACTTCCTTTATAATAATAGACAATACCACCATTTGCCATTCAATGGTGTTACCATCACTAAATCTCCCACTATCAACATCATGGGGGTTATCATTGATTGGAAACTCAACTGGATTCACCACATTAACACCACGCCAGGGACCTGGGTTCGATTCCAGCCCCAGGTGACTGTCTATGTGGAGTTTGCACATTCTCCCTGTGCTTGCATGGGTTACCCCCGGGTGTTCCAGTTTCCTCCCACAGTCCAAAGGTCTGCCAGTTAGGTGGATTGGCCATGCTAAATTACCCATAGTATCCAGGAATGTGAAGGCTGGGTGGTTTAGCCATGGAAATGCAGGGTTAGGGTAGGGGGATGGATCTGAATAGAATGCTCTTCAGACGGTTGGTGTAAACTCAATAGGCAGAATGGCCTACTTCTACAGTGTAGCGTGTTTATGATTCCAAGAGCAGGTCAGAAGATAAGGATACTGTGATGAGCAACTCTCCTCATGACACCCCAGTGTCTGTTCACCACCTACAAGGCACAAGTCATGAATGTGATAGAATACTCAGCAACAATAATAACACTCAAGAAGCCTGTCACCATGCAGGACAATATAGCCTGATTGGTGACCACATCCACTCCCTCCAACACCAAGCTTCAGTGCATCTAAAATATGCACTGCAGAAATTCATCAAAGATCCTTCGACAGCCACAACCACTCCCATCTAAAAGGACAAGGGTAGCAGATAAATGGGAACACCACTACCTTTCAGCTCTCCAGCTCACCAGTCACCATCCTGACTTGGAAATATATCACTATTTCTTCATTGTCACAAGGTCCAAATCCGAGAATTCCCTCCACAACAGCATTGCGGATGAAACTACTGTTGGATTGCAGTGGTTCAAGAACCTTCACAATAACAACTAGAGATGAGCAATTAATGCTGGCCAGTCAGTGATGCCCATGTCACATGAGTGAACAATAAAATGGATTTGACAGGGCCAGTTCTTTTTGTGTAACATCCTGCACATGATTTGTTGTTGGAATATTGATTTTTTTTGTGACAGTTTACAGCTGGAAGCTTTAGGCATCATGTTATATTTGAATGAGGAGCAAAGTGCTAGTTTTTGGAGCCCTTAAGGATAGCAGTTGAAACAATTAAATTGCTTGCCAGGCCATTTCAGGGGACAGTTGAGAATCAATCAAACTGCTGTGTGTCCAGAGCTACCTGTAGGCCTGGTTAGGTGAGGATGGTAGATATTCTTCCCTGAAGGCCAGCAGCCCTTTTTTCTGATGATCATTAAAATTTCAAGGTTATTAAGACTATTATTATTTCAAGATTTTAGTTTTTTAAATTTAGTTCACATTTTATCTGCCATGGCAGGATTTGAACATAGATCCTGAAAACATTAGGTGGGATTTTGGTTAACTAGACTAGTAATAACACCAGAGCTGAAAAATGTGTTGCTGGAAAAGCACAGCAGGTCATGCAGCACCCAAGGAGCAGGAGAATCGACGTTTCAGGCATAAGCCCTTCTTCAAGAATGAGGACGGTGTGCCCATCTCCTAGTAATAACACCACTCAGCCATCACTCCCCCCAAGTAACCAGTTTCTCTACTAAAATGTGGAAACATAGAAAATATGTGCAGGAGTAAGCCATTCGATCCTTCAAGCCTGCACCACCATTCAATATGGTCATGGCTGATGATGTAATTTGAGTATGCCATTCCCATTTTCTCTCCATACCCCTTGATCCTTTAGCCGCAAGGGCCATGTCTAGCTTTCTCTTGAATATATCTAATGAACTGTCCCCAACAGCTTCCTGTGGGAGAGAATTCCACAGGTTCACAATTCTTTGCATGAAGAAATTCTTCCTTATCTCAATTCTGAATAGCTTACCCATTATTCTTAGAGTGTCACCCCTAGTTCTGGATTTACCCAACATCAAGAACATTCTTCCTACATCTAGGCTGTCTAGTCCCATCAGGCTCTTATATGCTTCTGTGAAATCCCTACTCAATCTTCTAAATTTCAGTCAGTACAGGCCCAGTTGGCCCAATCTTTCTTCATATGTCAGTCTTGCCATCCCAGGAATCAGTCTGGTTCCACTTCGCTGGACTCCCTCAATAATAAGAATGTCCTTCCTCAGACTAGGAGACCAAAGCTGCACACAGTACTCAAGGTATGGCATCATCAAAGCCCCGTGTAACTGCAGCAAGATACCCTTCCTCTGATACTCAAATCATTTCACTATGAAGGCAAGCATGCCCTTAGCTTTCCTCACTGCACCTGCATACCCACCTTCGTGACCGTTCCACCATGACACCAGGTCTCCTTGCACTTTGTCTTTTCTTAGATTGCCATCATTCAGATAATGATCTGCCTTCCTCTTTTTGCCACTCAGGTGGATCACCTCACATTTATCCACATTCTATTGCATTTGCGAAGTACCTTGAAATAATAATGGTCTCTGCTCACTCAGCCAATCAGTCCAAGTCGTCCTGCAATCTCTGCATCCTTCTCACAGGACATACTAGCACTCAGCTTAGTATCATCTGCAAAGTTGAAGATATTGCCCCTTAGGTCCCTTTTAAATCTTTCCCCTCTATGCCCTCTAGTTTGGGAATCCCCTAACCTGGGAAAAAGACCTTGGCTATTCACCCTATTCATGCCCCTCTTAATTTTATAAACCTCCTTAAGATCACCCCTCAGCCTTTGATGCTCCAGGAAAAATAGCTCCAGCCTATTCAGCCTCTCCCTGTAACTCAAACCCTCTGAATATCATCCAATCGTTAATTCGTATTGTGAACAGTTGAGGTCTCAGCACTGAACCTTGCGGCACCTCACTCATCACTGCCTGCCAGTCTGAAAAGGACTGTTATTCAAGCTGTCTGCTTCCTGTCTACCAACCAGTGCTGTATCCCCATCCATACATTACCTCCGATACCATGAGCTTTAATTTTGTTTACTGACTTCTGATGTGGAACCTCCTTAAAAGCCTTTTGAAAGTCCAGATACACAGCATCCACTAATTCACCCTCATCCACTCTACTGGTCACTTTTTTAAAAGTCCAGAAGATTTGTCAAGCATGATCTCCCTTCTGTGAATCCATACTGACCTGGACCTACCTATTTTGTTACTACTTTGCAAATACTCAGCTATTGCATCCTTAATAATCAACTCTAGCATTTTTCCCACACCAATGCCAGGCTGACTGGCCCATAATTCCCTATTTTCTCTCTCCTTTTTTAAAATGTGGGGTCAAATTACCACCCCTCCAATCCATTGCAACTCTTCCAGAATATATAGAGTGCTGGAAAATGATCACCAATGCATCCGTTATTTCTAGGGTCACAACCTTAAGTACTCTGGAATGCAGAGCATCAGGTCCTGGGAATTATCGGATTTTAATCCCATCAATTTCCCCAATATCATTTCCTGACTAAAAGGGATTTCCTTCAGTTCCTTCTTCATGCTTGACCCTCTGTCCCTTAGCATTTCCTAAAGATTATTTGTGTTGTCCTTAGTGAAAACAGATCCAAAGTGTTTTTTCAACTGGTCTGCCATCTTCTTGTTGTCCATTATGAATTCACCTGATTCTAACTGTAAGGGACCTACATCTGTCTTCACCAGTCTTTTTCTGTTCACACATCTATAGAAACATTTGCAGTCAGTTTTTGTGTTTTTTGCAAGCTTACTCTTATATTCTATTTCCCCCTTCTGAACTAAACCCTTTGTCCTCTTCTGCTGAATTTTAAATTTCTCCCAGTTTTCTGGTTTGCTGTTTTCTCTGGCCAATTTATATGCCTCATCTTTAAAACTGTCCCTGACTCCCCTTGTTAGCCATGGTTGAGCCACCATTCCTGTTTTACTCTTACACTGGACAAGGATGTACAATTGCTGATGTTCATCCATGAGGTCTGTAAATATATGCCATTGCCTAGCTACTGTCAATCCCTTAAGTATCCTTTGCCAGCTTATTCTAGCCAATGCATTCTTCACTACATCAAAGTTAGCTTTCTTTCAGTTCAGGACCCTAGCCTCAGGTTTAGCTGTGTCACTCTATACCTCGATGAAAACTTCACTATATTATGATCACAATTCACAACCAAGAAGTTACTAATTAATCCACTCACCTTATACAATACCAAGTGTAGGATGAGCCACTGTCTAGTTGGTTTCTCGACATGTTGGTCAAGGAAACCATGCCTTCTACATTCCAGGAAATCCTCCATTGCAATGCTACCAGTTTGGTTAGTCCAATGAATTGGATGCTAGGTCAGCATTCTCATTAAATATAACCTAACTAGTGACACCCAGTTTGCTATCTTACCCAACCAAACTCCTTCCCATCACATATCTCAATATTTAATTACTTGAGCACCATTACCAAATTCAATCCTATACATGGGTAAGCTGCTTCTGGGCTGTGACAGGTACCAATAGCCCACAACTATTTAAGTAAGGTTTGAAGGCCAGTTTCTAACAATCATTATGTGCCCTGATTTTTGGCATTGCTGGAAGCATTCTATAAGGTATATGTTTGAATCTGAACCATACTTAAGCTCGAACACAAAGTCAATATATTTTTTGTAATTTTACACAGAGCTGGTTTAAATTCAATTTGAAATGTATGATAACATTGCCAATATCATAGATGGAGGAAATTAGTGTATCTGTGTTGCTGGTACTTTGTAACATTGATACTGATGACAAAGTGAGCACTGCTCTTCAAACTGTTTTAGCATTTTCTGAGCTGAGTCTATGAGCCATTGTTGGAGTTCATAATGGGGTCATCTGGCAATTGTATCAAAAGGAACACAGGAAATAGTTGAACAAGTAAATATTTAACAATATAATCTGGCAGGTAGGAAGTGTATTGCCTGTTAATTTGTTAGACACTGTACAAGCAGCATCTGTGACATGTTAATATACAAATAGAAGACATGAAAGTTAAACTAGATTCCCTACAGTGTGGAAACAGGCCCTTCAGCCCAACCAACCCCTCGGAAGAGTAACTCACCCAGACCCATTTCCCTCTGACTAATGCACCTAGCACTATAGGCTATTTAACATGGCCAATTCACCTGACCTGCGCATCTTTGGACTGTGGGAGGAAACCAGAGCAAACCCATGCAGATACTGGAAGAATGTGCAAACTCCACACAGATAGTCACCTGAGGCTGGAATCAAACTTGGGACCCTAGTGCTGTGAGGCAGCAGTGCTAACCACCGAGCCACCATGCCATCCTAAAGTAAAAAAGACACCTTCTGCTTAATTGTATTCCCTGAGTACAAGGTAACCCAGTCTATGGATGTAATGGTTCAGAAAATCATTGCTGGAGGCTGGCAATAAATCTTAAGATTTTTAAAAAATACTTGCCTGAATGGAGAGTTGAAAGTGCAGGAATTCTCCTCCTCAACCTGCCACAGTGTTGAAGACCATTGGTAGCCCAATGTTCTGTTGGTGCAAGCCAATTTCAAGACCAGTATCTTTAAGTTACATTTTTTAAAAAAAATCCCTTTTAGGTTAAATTCAATTTTCAACACCTTGTAACTAACCCTGCTAAATATGTACAGTACATATTAGAGTACAGTACATACATTCTGCTCCTTGGATGCTGCCTGACCTGCTGTGCTTTTCCAGTACCACACTCTCAACGAAGTACATATTAGAAGTAATATTGTCAGAAATAGTTAACCAACTCAGCATCCTATTCCTGATTTCTCATCACAACCTCTGATACTTTAGCCAGAAAAACTAATTACCTAAGAAAGACTGTAATGTTTGAACTTTCAGTGTCATTTCTTATTTTCTACTTAAAACTAAGGTCTGCAATATGTAACTTGTAACCTTACTTATGTTTTATGCTACACTATAATTGCTGCAATGTTTAACTTTTGACTTTGTTCTTTCTTTCTGTTCTTTCTTGCTCTTAAGATTCTGTACCTTGGTATTTATACCCAAGATGGTGAGTTGTCTGGTGACATCATACACTTTTCACTGTATCCCTGTACAGTGGGAAGTATGGGATGAAGGGTGATTTAGTGGTTTGGATCAGAAATTGGCTAGCTGAAAGAAGACAAAGGGTTGTGGTCGATGGGAAATGTTCATCCTGAAGTTCAGTTACTCATGGTGTACTGCAAGAATCTATTTTGGGGCCACTGCTGTTTTGTCATTTTTATGAATGACCTAGATGAGGGCGTAGTTGGATGGGTTATAAGTTTGTGGATGACACTAAGGTTGGTGGAGTTGTACACAGTGCCGAAAGATGTTGCAGGTTACAGAGGGACATAGATAAGTTGCAGAGCTGGGCTAAGAAGTGGCAAATGGAGTTTAATGCGGAAAAGTGTGAAGTCATTCATCTTGGAAGGAGTAACAGGAATACGGAGTACTGGGCTAATGGTAAGATCCTTGGCAGTGTGGAAGAGCAGAGATTTTGGTGTCCAAGTGCATAGTTGCCACCGGAGTTGTTAAGAAGACATACGATGTGTTAGCTTTTATTAGTAGATTCATTGAGTTTAAGAGCCATTTGGTCGTGTTGCAGCTTTACAAAGCTCTGATGCGGGTGCACTTGGTGTATTGCATACATTTCTGGTTGTCGCATTATAGGAAGGATGTGGAAACATTGGAAAGGGAATGGAGGAAGTTTATCAGGATGTTGTCTGTTATGAAGGGGAAGTCTTATGAGGAAAGGCTGAGAGACTTTAGGCTGTTTTCATTAGAGAGGAGAAGGTTGAGAGATGACTTAATAGAGACATCTAAGATGATCAGAGGATTAGATAGGATGGACAGTGAGAGCATTTTTCCTTGGATGGTGATGGCTAGCACAAGGGGCCATAGCTTTAAATTGAGGAGTGATAGATATAGGACAGATATCAGAGGTAGTTTCTATATTCAGAGAGTAGTAGGGGCGTGGAATGCATTGCCTGCAACTGTAGTAGGCTCACAAACTTTAAGGGCCTTTAAATGGTCATTGGATAGACATATGGATAATGATGGAATAGTGTAAGTTAGATGGACTTCAGATTGGTTTCACAGGTCAGTGCAACATCCAGGGCTGAAGGGCCTGCACTACGCTGTAATGTTCTGTGTTCTTTGTACTTGGGTACCAGTGACAATAAAATCAAAATCAAAATAGATTCTAACTCCTTCTTGAAAATAATCAATATTTTGGCTTCAACCTCAGTTTGTGGCAGAGAATTCCACAGGCTTACTGCAGTCTTTGTCAAGAAATTTCTCCTTGTCTGTCTCAAATGGCCTACCCTATATCCTTAGACTGTGACCATTATTTCTGGTCTCCCAGGCATCAGAAAGATCCTACCTCCATTTAACCTGTCTAACTCTGTTAAAATTTCATTGGCTTCTGAGATCATCCTCATCAACTTATTCTTCTAAACTCTAGTTAAAACTGTCCTAACCAATCCAGTCTTCATACAATAGTTCTGCCATCTCAGGCATCAGTCGGATAATTTTTATTGCACTCCTTTCAAAGCCATGACACCCCATTTCAGTTAAGGAGAGCAAAATTTCACACTTCTTCAGGTGTAGTCTTATCAAAGCCAATGCAGCAAGACATCCTTACTCCATACTTGAATCTCATCACTATGAAGGGCAACTGTTTTCTATATCTGATTCACCAGCGCTGTATCTGCATGCTTACCTTCAATAACTGGTGTCTAAGGACACCCAAGTGTTGCTGCACCTTCCCCTTTCCCAATTTATCACCATTCAGATAATTTGACTTACTGTTTTTTGCTACTGAAGTGGATAATGTCATATTTCTCCACATTATACTTGGTCAGCCATGCATTCGCCCATTCATTCAAATTGTTCAAATCACACTGAGACACCCCTGCATCTTCCGCTCAGCTCACTCTCCCATGCAGGTTTGTGTAATCTGCAAATTTGGAGATTTTACCTTTAGTTCTCTCAACTAAATCATTAAGCATTGATCGCCCTGGGTATCCAACTATTCACTGTGATGCTGCCTGAGCTGCTGTGCTTTTCCAGCACCACTCTAATTCAACTATTCATTGCCTACCAGTTGGAGAAAAAACAAAGTTTACTTCTATGCTGTTTTCTATCTAACAATCAATTGTCTATACATTTCAGTGCACTTCCCCTCCAATTCCATACATTTTACATTTACATACTAATTTCTTATGTGAGATGATTGAAAGTCTTCTGCAAGTTAAAGTAAACCACGTCACTGGCTCTTCCTTATCTACTCTGCTATCTTCAGAATTCCAGATGATTTGTCGAGCATGGTTTCCCCTTCTCAATTCAAACATATTACACCCTTTGTTTCCATTTGTGTCAGATAGTTCCCTAACTTGGATAAATTTCCAGTGAATCGTTACCAATTTAAAAATGCATCAAATAATTCCACATTTGTTCAGATCACCGATGATCATTTTGTATTGTAACTCTATGATGTCATGTTGACTGAGGACGCATTTTATTTTACTGTACTAATGCACTTCTCTGAGGTGGATCCTGCTGTTCTGTCAACCATTTTAAATTTGTTACTAAACAGATTTCTTTGGTAGCAAGTAATAGGTTTCTAAGTGATGGCATGCAGATGAATGATGATTGGTGGTGTTGGATATTATTTATTACATATATCTGACACTACTTGGGCAGAGTTTTTACAGGCAAAGAGGAGCAGGCTTGGGTGTGCGTGAGTCATTAAATGTCTGAAAAATGGCAATATACCGCAAATCCAAAACCATCATGCCCACTTCTAAGTAGAACTGGGATGAGTGAAACAAACCTTCATAGACGTGTCCAGTCAGCTATGTAAATACAAAAACAATCAATTAATTGTGACTTTCAAACAAGACTCTGACTTTAATAGATGATACATTTTTTTTTCTTGATCATTCACAGGATGAGGGCTGGGTCACTAGCTGGGTCAGTATTTATTGCCCATCCCGAATAGCGCAGAAAACAGTTAAGAGTCAACCACATTGCTGTGGATCTGGAGTCACATGTTGGCTAGGCCAGGTAAGTGTGGAAGCTTCTTTCCCTAAAAGACATTAGTCAATGGGTTTTTCTGACAATCGGCATTGAATTTGTGGTCATCATTAAAACTTTAATTCCAGATTGTCATTGAATTCAAATTATCTGCTGTGGTGGGATTTCAACCCAGGCCCCCAGAACATTATCTGGGTTGCTGGATTAACATCCCATTGTTAACACCATTCGGCCATTACTTAACTCACTTTCTTGCCTCAGGGAAATTCACTTTGACTATAAACATCATCATTCTGGTAAGTGGAGGGAACGTCTATAGGAAGTGGGAGTACTTCTGAATCTAGGATCCCCATGTTATTTTGGTTAAGACACAGAGTCTCAATAATTCCACGAAAATCTGAGTGAGAATGGATTTGTCATGGGTGATAAGGAAATAGCAAGGATAGTAAATAAGTGTTTTGAAGCTGTATTCATAGTAAAAGGCTGAAATTGTGTGATCAGGAGGTTACTATGAGTGAAAAGCAGTTTAATTTATATCAGCAGAGAAAAATGTATTACACAAGATTAGTGGATTAACAGTTGATAATCAGGATCTGATTACCTCCATCCTAAAATTAGATTAGATTAGATTCCCTACAGTGTGGAAACAGGCCCTTAGGCCCATCCATTCTACACCGACCCTCCGAAGAGTAACCCACCCAGACCTATTTCCCTCTGACCTAACACTATGGGCAATTTACCGTGGCCAATTCACCTGACCTGCACATCTTTGGACTGTCGGAGGAAACCCATGCAGATACAGGGAGAATGTGCAAACTCCACACAGTCGCCCGAGGTTGCTGGATTCTAAAAACTTTAGCAATCTCTTGTAATATAACTTATTCACAAGCATGACAGTACACTTCTAGTGTAGACCAAGACTTGAGCCCCATCCTCCTGGCTCAAAGGTAGGGACACTTCCTCCACTCTACAACAGGCATCTGCAATTCTTGAATGCAATGGTAAGGAGTGAATTGCCTGTGACTTTCAAAAATTTATAGTTCAGGAGTTATCCAACAGACTGGAAATTAACAAATCAAAGAATTATTTTCAGGAAAGAAGGGAGAGAAAACAGAATTCTAAGCTGGCGAGAAATCAGTCATTGGGAAAATTTTGGAATCAATTGTTAAGAAAGTCTTAACAGAACACTTAACAAGTGATAGTTTGATCTCATAAAGTCATTATGGATTTTTAAAAGGAAAATCATGTTTGACAAATTTATTCGTGTCTTAGAGGATTTAATGAGAAGTATAGATTTTATTTCGAAGCTGTCAGATGTAATACGCTTAGTGTTTCAAAAAGCATAATATAAAGTGCCATACAAAAGAGCTCATGGAGTTGACATAATATAATTAACATGGATAGAAGATAGATTGGAATCCAAGGGCAAGGGTTACTAGAGCATTTCAAATTGTCAGGCTGTCAATAATGAAAAGGCCATGTCTTTTGATCCAGTGATACAAAGCCAGGTCAGAATCTAAGCTATGAAAAGAACATCAAGATGTGTAAAGACGTTTAGATTGATTACGCAAGTAGACAACAGGCAGTAGCTAGCAATTGAAAAAGCAAATTACTACTTGTATTTTGTCACAAGAAGATCCAAGCACAGGAACAAAGAGATCCTGCTACAATTGTCTCGGGGTTTGTTGAGATTATACCTGGATCAATATGCTCAGTATTGGTTTTAATATTTAAGGAGGGATATACTCACCTTGGAGATGATACAACAACTGTTCAATAATTTGTTTCCTGGGATAAGAGGACATTCCTATAATGGAACGTGATTTCAACTGTGCCTGTACTCTTTGTAGTTTTGAAAAATGGAAGGTGATCACAATAAAGCTACAAGGTTCTGACAGGGCTTGGCATTGAAAAGTTATTTCTGCTGACTATGGTATCTAGAAAACCTGGGAAATCTAGTAGAGTTTCAGAATTAGAAGTGAATCATTTAGGACTGATATGAGGTGACGTTTCTTTACTCAGAGTGGAAATCTTTGGAATTCTCTACCCTAGAGGGTTGCACGTGGGACAGCATTTTGTCTATTTAGGGCAGAGACAGATATTTCTGGTCTTCTAGAAAATGAAGAAATGTGTGAAGGGTGTAGGAAGTTGGTATTCAGTCAAAAGGCTGACTGTGATCGTATTGAATGGCAGAGCAGCAACAATGGGTCTCGTGTTTTCCCTTGCTTGTATTTCTTGTGACCTCATGACTCATGTGAAGGGTCCTATCACTCTTGCAGAGAATAGGTAGAGCAAGTACCACATGAAGATGAGGACAGTCATTGCCTAAGTCATTGGGCTGAAAATAGAGTAGTCTGTTGTACATTCCACAACATGGTGTCTTAAGCATATGCCTGGGGTATTGACAGAAGGTAGTCTATGTCCATAATAGTATGAGAGAAACAAGGCTTCAGGGAAGATGTGTAAGATTAAAAATTGTACAGAAGTGACCAACATGTTTGATTATCACACTAGGTGGTGATACCTGTAATCACTGTTATGGAAATTTTGTCAGAATAGAAAAAAGTGGAGAGATCTGAAACTAGTGTAAATGGATGTCTTGTTGTCTGTAAAAACTTTTTACTCTGCAATAATGACAGCTTGGCCTCATTTCACTGTTACAGAGAAAGGTTTTCCGCTGCTTGCCAGCTGTAATGGGGCTTTTCTTATGTTGTGAAGCCTCACTGAGACTTGCACTGTGTTCTCCTTATCACCTGGAAAAGAAATTCCGTGAGAACATAATTACATGCTTTGAATTGTCCAACACCTACCTACTTTGTGTCTCAGTTAGCAATTTTTCTGGCTCTCTGCTCCTGGAATATGTGAGAATTCTCTCGTGGCTGTCGTAGTTTAGTACTTTTCTTAGCCCTGCCTCATCAGTATCTTTGTGCAAAGTTGATGCCCGATTGGAGCTGCAAATTGCTTTTAAATTACTGCCTTTTCAGCCTGAATTACTGAATCTTTTTTCGCTTACCTGCTCATGCAAGAATTTTGACTTTAACCCATGCAAACCTCAATGTCTGGACTGCTCACTGGCTCAACTCAGACTCTGCTTCCATAAACTATTGCTTCACACTGCAGCCAACATATTTATCTTGGGATTGCACATTTCTCCTATTCCCGTTCATTTCCAAATTTGAAATGCTTTCTGTGACATTTTTTCTGAAGTGATATTCGCTGTTGAATGTCACAACGAGGTTTATGGACATGGTCGACATCCGCAGTATCTATTTACCCTTGAAGTCCTCTCAGTCAGCAGTAAGTTTTGCTCCTTCTTCTTTTCTTCAAGGCCTGAAATCTAATTTCTCTTGGTTGGGACCAGTCAGAAATAATGCTTATCAATGCTTTTCATTGCATTGTGACAGAAATCCATTGTTGTCACCGCTGTGCCCCATGTTGTGTGTGGGTTCGCTCAAGCTCAATGTGGTACAGCATGGATGGGAATGACCACTATTCAGGTCTAATTATAAAATACTTTGTGAATAAACAAAAGAAATTTATTATATTAATGGAACTATTTTTCATTACAATAATATAATCTACTTTTGTACCAAGATTGTTAGGAGCACTCAATTCTTAGGTCTCTCCTATGAGTTCATTCTCTACCCTGACCACATCTTCATTATATCATCAAAGTGGGTGCTGTTTACTCACTCAATTAGATATTAATCCTTTTTGATTTTTCAGTCTATATACAACAAAAACAAGTTCCCAAATGAAACAGCACCAGATAAGTATTGTATGTATCGATGGACCAATGAGCTTTGAGTTTCTAAAATGCAACTGAGCATCCGGCCAAGGTCAAACTCTGACAAAAAAATCCAAATATGAAACTTCTCATGAAACAGTATATCCAAGCACTATAATACATTGCGATTAATTTTCGGTTTGGATCGTGATTAATGGGACATAAAGGAGTCAGGATGGGATAACAAAAATGCTTTTAAAAGAAAAGAACCCTTTCAGAATTTGGTTGGAGACCACACAGTAAGTAGGTTTTACACTTCTGAAAGCTTTTAAAACTGTAGGCAGTAAATAATTCAAACCACAGGATTTGAACCAATCCTTAATACTTAAATGTTAAACTAATAGCATGAGGGAAGTGAGATCAGACAAGACTCCAATGAAACATAAGTATTTTGGTTCAATACACTGGGTTCAATGGTTTATTTCTGTCCTATACATTCTATGCAGCTGATGACTTTGGCCTCAGCAGAGCAATCTTGTGCCTTCGACTGATTGTTGGTCACGGCATATAAGGCCATAAGACATAGGAGCGGAAGTAAGGCCATTCGGGCCATCGAGTCCACTCCGCAATTCAATCATGGCTGATGGGCATTTCAACTCCATTTACCCGCATTCTCCCCATAGCCCTTAATTCCTTGTGACATCAAGGAATCAGATAAATGCTGCTGGGCTCCTGTGACCCCAAGTGTCTGTGCAGCTGAGAAACTGGGTGCACTTCAATGGACCACCCATGAACAGGTACAATGGACTTGACATAAAACCGTCTTTTCTGGCTGGGGATATGGTTGGTTTTGTTGGTAGGACTGAACTGGATAAAGACTTTAACATACGTTCTTAAAAGATCACAGGTGTAGATATGTATCATGCGTATCAGGATGAATCTCAATCATGCCTAAATGTCATGTGCTATTGACCTGAATTTCTGCCACATTAGTCTGTAATCTAGATTTAATTCATGCAGACACCTCAGGCCATAAAGACAAAAATAACAACTGAAGCTTTTTTGCACGCTATTTTTCAGTCAGTTGTAGAAAGCTTTGACAGAAATTGATTGCTGTGGTAAATGAATAGTTCTATTCAGATAGATAACAAACTGCTGATTAATTCCAGCATTTTGTGCACTTATTGTATATGTGTTTACTAGATTGTTAAAAGTTGAACTATTTCAATCCAGACCTTTTCTTGCTGAGCAATTTCTATTTTCCTGTGACACTAGGCATACCTCTGGTTATACCAGTGTGATGATGGATTGGTTGGTTTTGGTCATTGTTTGCAGACTTTTCACAGCTAACCTGCTGTTAAATCATTAATTTCCCAAGGAAATTTCCCAAACAGAGCTGGACTCTTATTCTGCTTGTTCTTTTTAATTATTCCTCACTTTTCCTTTCTGTTTCATTTTTCTCTGTCTTTTGCCCTGTTTACTGCTAATTCCGTATCTACATTTTGTTTGACTTCAATTCATCTTATTTCCGTTTTCACTTTTTCCTCTTTGGCTTTCTTTCTGCTTTTGGTTCATTGGGCAAGGTAGTATGCTTGAGTTCTCAGACGTGATAATGGCATCAAATTAATGTCCAGCAGTTTGGCAAAGCAAATATAATCGCCTGAATTTCACACTCAGGGGATAAGGGACTTTGCTCGCTGCTCACAGTTTTGACAGCTGCCAATAGAATTTTCATTTATTTTTAAGCAGAGATTAGCAGCTAACATGTGTCTGATCCAACACTGTGTCATTTACTAAAATCTTTGGCACATGTGAGTAGGATCAATCAGGGGATCCTCACTGAGACCTGTAGACTATAAATTAGACGTAACCCATTCTCAGAAAGCAAAGTAAAGAAATAAAGATATGATTAATGACAGAGATGAAGGAGACCCCAAAAAATTATTTAAAGCATTATAAAATCTCCACCTCTTACTAAATTCTGAATGAATGATGGATTACACTTGTAAGAATAAATGTTCAATGTTAGAGACATTGCTTGGCAATAATTATCGCTTATCAAATGTCTTTAGATTCCATTCATATTGTATCATTTGAACTAGGGTCTCATGTTTTCTTTATTATTCTTCAGCAGAAGATGACAAGGTTGTGCTATTAGAAGGCTGGATGTCCCAATTTTCATTCAACATGTGAAAGGTATATTATTTAGGATCACTATGACATAAGCTGTTTGTGTTAGTGCTTCCAAATAAACCTGTTTGACTGTAACCTGGTGTTGTGTGATTTTTAACTTTGTCCACCCCAGTCCAACACCGACACCTCCAAATCATGATTTATTAAAAAAACATATGAAGCTATCTAAATAAACAAATATTAATTGTTATAGAAACTAGAAAGTGCTGGAGAAATCAGCAGGTGGAGAAAAAGCAAAGTTGACATTCCTAGTCTAATGACCCTTCTTCAAAATGCAAGTACTAATGTTTCCTGTTTTTCTTTTAAAGATGAACTCTTTTTGGAAAGCTTGTATACTAGTAAAAATTCTCAAGTCATGTTTTCTGGTGAACAGGATTATGTCCACTCCAGTCCAGCACTGGCACTTCCACATTACTGGTCAAAACATTGTCCTGACAAATGAATCAGAGAAAGGATGTCACCTGTTGTGGTGAGTTAAAAGATGTTCTACAAATGATGTTTTATGACCTCTGTGCTGCTTTGAGCCATTGAGTTATAGAGTTGCAGCAAACTACCTAGCAATCAGGAGAACAGCGACCACAAGACCACGCACTACTGCCACGACAAACTCTCCAAGACATATCAGATCATTGACGCGAATACTACCATCACATGTGGGAACACCACCCACCATGTAAATGATACATACTCATGTGACTCGGCCAACATTGTCTATCTTATACGTTGCAGGAAAGGGTGCCCCAAGATGTGGTATAGTAGTGAGACCATGCAGATGCTATGGCAACGGATGAATGGACACCACGCAACAATCATCATACAGGAATGTTCCCTCCCAGTCGGGGAACACTTCAGCAGTCAAGGACGTTCAGCTTCTGATCTGCAGATAAGTGTCCTCCAATGCAGTCTTTGAGATACACAACAACGCAGAATCATTGAGCAGGAACTGATAGCCAAGTTCCGTACTCATGAAAATGACCTCAACCATGATCTTGGATTTGTGCTGTGCTACAGGTAATCCCACCACACTGTTCTGTGTTTATAAAATCTTCCTGACTGTTCGGTTTTGACATTATTACCTTGATAACTTGTTATTATCTTGCTACCTTAAGTAGCTTGTACAGTTTTGGATTATTTGTTACTTTGATTAGATCCTTGTCAAGTGACTCTGAAATGTACTCATGTTATTCCAGCCTTTCGGTTTGTCTGTAGCCCCACCTTATTTTTGAATTATTATAATTATCTCTCTGCCTTCATTAATTGGTTCATATATCATGCCTTCACTTGTTAGTCAACTGTTGACACTTTTATCACACCGCTTGACACCTACAGTCTTGTTATTCAGCCTGTCAACACTCCACTCACTCTATTTGCACTTATCTGTTGACACTCTTTATTACCTGGAAATATCTTACCATTATCTCTTCAGCTATATATTCTGTGCTTGTCACTTCTGTCCACTTGAAGAAGCAGCATTCTGCCATCTTGTGATTACAAATAAACCTGTGGATAATAACCTGGTGTTGTGTGACTTCTAACTTTGACCAATAGAGTCAAGCAGCCTGGTTAAAACTTTAAATCAATTTTAAAAGTTGACTGTCGGTCACTATTAATTAATGGATTCTCCATGGTGGCTCTTCTACCGGTCAGAATCTGTTTGATAACCAATCAGGACTCGTATATAGTACAAATAGTATTTACTCTTTACTTTGATATTTTTGCAAGTAGCCCTGATGAATGGAAAACAAAACCTGTTTGTTTCAGAAATACTGACCTTCTGTGCTACCAAATGACCATGAATGTCACATAGTGAGACATTCCATGGGAATGTTGCTGTTTGTTAACAATGAAGCATGTACCAGTGATAAAGGCTACAATTAGCATTATATGGAATGCAACAGAGTCACAGGTCTTTGAATCCTCTTCCTGAAAATCGGTCGGTGCTATGTTTTTGAAGATTTTTAAGGCAAAGGGAGATAGACTGCTATAAAGCAAGGGGTGAAAAGTTAACAGGGTCTGTAGGAATATGGATTTGAGGTGACAATCCGATCAGCTTCAATCTTATTGAATAGCAGATCAGACTCAAGGGGCTGAATGGCCAACTCCTGCTCCTGATCCATATGTTCACATGTAGCAGATGTTGATGAACAAAATCAAGCTCGAATTATTTTTCTTCAGGGATTCACTGCTAGATGACAAGTTCTATAACTTTTAATTTCTACCTATTTCTCTTGATATCAAACAATGTCATAAAATTTCTCACCTTATCACTTTTTCAGAACTAATATGATGTTAAGTATATTTACACATATTGTTTATGCACTGTTTCTGATATTGTTGCCTAAACAATGAATGCTCAGGTATAATGAACCCTTATTATTAACATATTTACATGTTTGGCATTGAGAGGAGTCAAAGAATTGTTTGGACATTACTCACCACAGTATTTCTAGCCTCTGAATTGCTGTTGTACCACTGTGTTTATGTGGTGAGTCCAGTTGGATTTCTGTTCAATGATAACCCAAGTGATGTTGATAGTGGGGAATTCAGTGATGGTAACACCATTGAATGTCATGGGGTGGTGATTCGATTGTTTTTTTTTGGAGATGGTCATTGTCTGCATTTTTGTGGCATAAATGCTACATGCCACTTGTCAACCCAAAACCATTTAGTGTTCAGTTAAAAGGTGATGGTGACGTCTGATAAGCTGGGGTGTTTATTAAGTGAGCATTTTCATCCAACTTTGCATGATTTTGTTTATGTATTCATGGATATTTGGAATGTCACAAATTCCAGTTCACTATCCACACAACTGCTATCTGTGATCTCTTGTTTATTTTCCCCCACAGATATACTTGACCTGTGAGGGAAGGTGATCAGTATACTATCATATTGCTGTCTTTCTCTTTGCCACTAACAGTCTGACCCAAGCATGTAAATCCTTTCTGAGCAGGGAAGTATTAATAAACCATGGAATCAATGAAATTGCTACTTTGACAAAATATTGTCTTGTCACGATTTAAACATTGTTGCATTGTAATGACTGGATATCTGTTTTAGTTTTCATTTTTGACATATTTTTAAAAGGTTGTTCTAACTTTAGGGCATTGGATCTTAGTTGCCAGATTAAAGTTTGAATGTCAGGTTTATCCTCAGGAGTAGCCTCTCCAGTTTCAGACAGACTCATTCAATGGATAAAAATATCCAAGTGATGAGTGTGGGGGAATATTGGCTGAGATCTGTTCTGTATACTTCTCTGTAGCTTGAGGAAATGGCATTAATGCTGGCCTGTCAACAATTTGCCATACTTCTCCATCAAATTTTCAGTTTCAAAAATCAGAGTTATGCATTTGTGGAAAAAAATTGAAGGGTTGAATGAAACAGGTCCTTTCTGAAACATGATTTATATTAGAAGCAGGTTTTTGAACTTAACCCAGTCAAATAGCTACCCTGATGACTGAGTAAAAAGGCACATCTCGTGGAGTTTATGAGAAGTCGATGATGTTGTTGGATGCCAATCATCACAGCCCCAGGACATTACTGCAGGAGTTCCTTAAGGCAATGCCTTAGGCCTAAGCACGTGCTTCATCAATTGTGTTTCCTCTAAGATTAGGTCAAAAATGGATATGTTTACTGAATGCTATGCAATTTCATATAAATTCCTCCAACACCGAAGCAGTCAATGCTCCAAAGCAAAACAAACTGGATAACATTCAGGCTTGAGCTGATAATTAACAAGTGATATTCATGTTCCCAATGTCAGGCAATAGCCTTTTTTTTTCAGGAGAGAAGCTAACTGTCTCCCCTATCGTTTCATAGTATTATCATTGCTGACCCCTGTACTGTCAATATTATGGTTATTATTATTGTTTAGAAACATAAACTGGCCAACCGTGTACACACTGTGGCTCATACATTAAACCAGAAACTGGGACCTCCGTAAGCAAGTAACTTACCTCTTGACTCAAAGTCTGTCCACCGTCTGCAAGATCGAAGTCAAGATTGTACTGGAATACACTCCACTTGCCTGGATGAATGCAGCTCCAACAACATTCAAAAGCTTGTTGTCATCATCATCTGATAATATCATTCCATCACATTAAACATTTTCTCCCTCTATCACTGAGAATCGGTTTAGTTCAGTTGGCTGGTTTGCTGGTTTACAGAGCAGTGTGATGCCAACAGTGTGGGTTCTATTCCCATCACCGGTTTGAGCTTATCATGAAGGACTCCCTTCTCAATCTCTTCCCTTGCCTGAGATCTAGTGGCCCTCAGGTTAAATCATCACCAGTCGCTTCTCCGTAATAAGAGAGCAGCCTGTATGGTTTGGTAAGACTTGTGACACACACACACTGTCTAGCACCAGTACACAGTTGCAATAATGTATGCTAAATGCAGGATGGATTACAGCAACTCACCAAGCCTCCTATGGCAGTGTATTCAAGTTAAGGCTTCTATCACCTGGAAGGATTCAGGTGGCAGAAGCATGAAACTCCATCACCTGCATGAACACTTCCAAGTCATGCACCCACCCAAACTTGAAACTGTGTGGATATTCCTTCACTGTTGCTGGGTTAAATCCTGGCATCCATCCCAAATAGTACTGAAAGTTCATGCCCCATAAGGACTGCAGTGCTTAAAGACTTCCAGTTTTTTTCCAGGAGCAACTGGGATTTGGCAATTCAGACTAGCATGACTGACTCTGCTCACGTCCCTAGAGGGTACATAAAAAATATACTACTGAGGCCTCTGGAGGAAACATTACAATTATTCAGATTAAGGTTGGTGTACTACCCAACTGAAGAAGGTGACACAATCTCTGAGTCTTATTCTTTCTATGGACAGAACTTTACACTTGTTCAGGTGTTCATAATATTTTCAATAATATCACTATTGGGCCTTTGATGTATTTGGAGAGGAATTTACATTTGCTGTCAATTTTTGCTGTACATGGTATGTGGTTCAGAAAATCAAATTCCCTGCCTGTAAATTACCTAACCCAATAGTTTCTGTTCATTATTAAAGTTTTTCCACAGGTAGTCTGGACCATGTAGTTAATAAGCTTTTATGTCAGTCTGTTCTGTGGGAAATTTTCAAAATGGGGATTTTAATCCTCAGGTGAAATATTTAAAGTTACAATGTTATGTATGAGATTCTCACTGAATATGAAAGAACTTGTAGAATTTAGTTATAATGTATGTGGAAGTATTTGAGAGCTAGGCTGCCACACCTTTCAAATCAAGACAGGGATTACATATACGGTAACTGACCTGACATGAGAATCAGAGGAAAATTCATTATGCTTACCTTTGAAGTAAGGTTATGTTTCCATGGAAACCATGGAATAAAATACATATACTATTCTGAAAAAAGTGGAAACCACTATAGGATCTAAATGAGCCTGGTTTTGACCAGTAAATTAGTTCTTACTCTGGACATAATTGTTCAATTGATATCATACATCAAAGAATTATATTTAGCAGGCAATATGTAATAAACAAATCAATGCAGCATGAGACAATAGATGTTCAGTGAAACAATATGACAAAGGTTTTATGGTAAATGAATAAATGTACCTGAATCAACATTTTTAAAGTTTGAAAGATTATATCAGTAGGAAAATTGAATGATAAAATAACATATTTTAAAGTCAGAAGGTATTTTGCATTTTACGTATTATCTACTACGTACACAGCCTATTCAGTTCAACTGGTCTACACCTGTGCTTGAGGGCCAATCCTAAACTGAATTCAAGAACTGGAACAAGTGAAATTATTCTGCTACTAAAAGTAAACAATCTGAGAGCACACTCTTTAAAGTGAAGAATTTTGTAAATATAATGTTATAATAATTGATTTGCCTGTCACCTACTTAAGATATAATAACCTGCCGACACACTCTCCTCACCCTGCAAACATTAGTTCCCTTAAAGCAATGTACTTGACCTAAGACCTTTTGTATGTTGTTTGTTTTGATGGCTTCATATATCTTATGTAGACCTGAAGGATCGTGAAGATACCTTGATATCTTTTTCATTGGGTCAGTGAAAAGATACATTTTTCTAACACGGCATTTCATGGAAACCACATAGAATCGGATACTTGTTGGTCTTAATTCCTTCAACTCACTTCAGAGAAAACATCTGACTGTTTATAAGACTGGGTTTAATGGTTATTCTGTTTGAACAGTGCTTTCCATGCTTGGTGGTAGTTTTGCATTAATTGTTGAGGGCAAGTCTCTTTACAGAATGAATTGCTCAGCTTATGTTTTATAAGGGTGGTTTTGGTGAATTCAATGGGAAATCTGATTGTTCTGGCAGAGTGACTGGAAGATTTCTCAATACTGAACAAGCTGTACCTGCCAAAATCCCAGAGATAACCACCTATGGTTGGTGACACCCATCAACATATTGTAGAATGTCCAACTGACAGCTATCTGAACATTTCATATTCCAGTCTTTTTGCCTTCAAACTTAAGAAATTTGTTTTCTTTCTCTCAAGGTGAATCTCTGCACAGAGAAATCTGTTTTATTTCCCTTTAGTGTGTGTGTGTGTTTTGGGTTAAATAGAGGGGTAAACATTTATATTTTTGACTTACAGATTAATAGTATTAACCCGCTTTGCATCTTCATTGTTTTATTCAATAATTCAATCATTATGTGTTTATTAAAAAAAAGTCTAGTTGAAGTTTTTTTTTTAACTTTAACTCTATCATAGAGAAAGGATACAATTGGCCAGATGTAGAATCAGGTAAAATAATTAACTTTATGTAAAGCTTAAAAGTAAGACACATTTTATGGAAGCTTTTATCTTGCACTTATTAGGACAGTTTGCAAAAATATCAATTGAAGCAGAAAACCAATATTTATACTGTGTAACCATAGAGATTCATTGTGAACTGTGATTGATAGAGGTTTTGCCATTAAGGCTGATTAACAATTAACTGACAGACTCTCTTTAAATTTTAGACCAAGTCAGGTTGACTCTGATCCTGAGAAATGAACCTTCACAAGACTGTCATCTATTATGTTAACAATTACAGCGTGCATACATGTACTTTTCTGTCTATGTATTAATCAATGCAGTGTCCACTACATGCAAGTGTTCCAAGCTTACCAACCCTAAATTGGTTGTCAGCATAATTCTTTTCACACAGTATTATTTAGCAAATGCTGTCGGATTACAGAATCATATCTAATGTTGGAGGCTGCATGGCATGTTTGCAAGTGTTGACTGATAGAGCAGGCTCAGTACCTTGCTTATTGCTATTACTTTTATAAATTCTTATGTATCTTTTTAACTTTCATTTTTTTTTCACTCTTAGTTCTTTATTTCCCATCCCTTCTAGTTCTGGTGTGTTTGTAATTTATAACCTTCCTTTCCTGTCTTGCCTTCTATTCTTTGAATTACCACGTTAAAAATCACACGACACCAGGTTATAGTCCAACAGATTTAATTGGAAGCACTAGCTTTCGGAGCGCCGCTCCTTCATCAGGTGGTTGTGGAGTACACCCAATTGTAAGACACAGAATTTATAGCAAACGTTTACAGTGTGATGTAACTGAAATTATACATTGAAAAATACCTTAATTGTTTGTTGAGTCTTTCATCTGTTAGAATGACATGATAGTTTCACTTCTTTTATAGGTAAATCACAAAACTTCTTTTAAAAAAGTTACATTCTCAGGTTAATTGTAACAATTAGTGTCAGCCAAATAATATGTTGAAGGTGTTAGCCCCCTGTGTTCTCTATCTGTGCCATAATGTTTAGATTGATTCTAATCTAAAAAGTGAGTTGACAGAGTCATACATGGATTCATGCAGTTTTTGAGCAAAGTACAATGTAACTCTTGCAAGTACAAATTCACCCCACAAACTTTGTACACTCCAGTCCAACACCAGCATCTCCAAATCATTGAATTACCACATCTTCCTAAATTCAATTCTTTGTACCGACTACAGTATTTGTTTTAAAACTCATTCCCAAGTTAAGTGGCCCATAAGAAAACCAGCTCTGGCATGGTTTAGCTGTAGAACATCATCAAGTTTTTAATTCATATACACAATGGTCCCCTCATAATGGAACATACACACTTCCACGAAAAGGAATGAACATAGAAAAGGTATTGCCAGATAAAAAGAAATTTGTTTTGGTACATATTATATAGAACCTCCATCAATGTCTGACATGTAACTTCTCAAATGGAGCATGTCATTAAGCTAAAAATAGGGCAAAAAATTAGACTGCTGCGTATCACAATTGTAACTAATTTATATGTAATTGATATTGTTATTCAATAATAACTGTCTGCTCCCAAGTAATTTTGAAAAGATGCAGGCTGAGAATGATAGCACTTGCATCTCAAGATATTGGTGAAAAACCAATGAGATACCAAAAATCATCATTTTCCAAATGAAGCACCACCTTGCTATATTTTGCTGAGTGATTCAACTGCAGTATTAAAATGTTCTCATTTATTGACTCCAGGGGAAGTATTCAGCAAAGTGGAAGTCCTTACCTTAGAATTTCAAAAATATTGCTCCCTTTTAGAATACCATTTGATGCGACTGTCATTTAAGTTATTACTATAATAGCTAAGTAATGTATTGTTACCGGCATGGTGGTAATCAAAGTTTCCTCACCAAGATAAGATAACAATGATTGTTTTAAATATGTCCTTTTTAAAATAATGCTGCAGATTATGGCTTCTATTTGTCAAGCTTTTGGCCAGATGCCAAAGGCTGAAAAACAAGGTTGTGCAATTCCCTTTTGACATCAAGTTCCCAGAACACTTCAGTGAATAAGTAATGTTTTATTTTCAGCGTACATCTAAAATGCATCAAGATCAACTTATACTTTGTGAGCTCAATGTTGTTGTAAAATGTAATGGAAAATCCGAAATATGGCATTTCTCCGACAACCAAGGATCTCTTCACCTTGGGAGTATTGGCGAACCTCAACAGGGGCTGGAAACTAATGGAAGTGGATCAAATACTCTTTTGAGTTGTGAGCAGAAATGCACAGAGTGATTTACGGTTCAGCTCATCAGCTCCTGCCAGTCTCCCACTTTGAATGAATTTGAAAATTACTCTTAATGTCTCTCAGATAATTGGCTGATCCAAATCCCACAAATTGCCAGTAATCATTAAATTAGCAGCAGTTCAAGAAAAATGACATCTCCATGGATTAGGGTGATAGTTTACATTTTCCCCACATTCTTGGGGAAGTAGAACACTATTCTCGCAACAATAAAGCCACTATTTTGTTAGAGGTAGGTTCGCTTACTTCAGACTAAAGAAAACATTGAAATTTATTTTTTCTCCAATTCTGTTGTTTATTTTATCTTCAACATTAAACAGCTGTAGTTCTTGAGTTTGGTATGGGCAGCTATAGACCTGAAATGTAATGATGTAACAAAAGAAACACTCCCGGGTGAATTATTTTGCCTGCATTTTCCTAAAGTTGACTGCTTCTGGACATGGGTGATATTCACCCTGGGAAGCATCACACAAAATGAACAACAGGAGATCAGTCAATATCTTTTCTTATCTGGTGGAACGTTAAACAGAGTAAAGATTCAATTTATGTTATGGCACAAGATGACTTTCACCTGCAAACTCTTTTGGATGACTATAAAGCTTCATCTTATTTTCTGATTTCTTTTTATCGCGAGGCTGCACAGTGTAATGTCATCAGTAAACTGTGTTAGATTATAAATACCATCCTTCATGAATAGTTCATGAATAGTAAGCAGTCTTTCACGTTATTGGAATTACTTGGCAGATGCACATGTAACAACTTTACAATTCCACTCATTTTAACTGCATTATCAAGTTGCTAGGAAAATAAAGATAAAATGATATTTTATCAAGTGATTATAACACTATGTCTCCGCATCACTTTAGATTTGCTAATTATGGGTATTCAGCAGTGCACAGAAGGCCAGCACAGTTGGTTGGTATCCTGTTGCACATAATGGAAAGAGCAACATCCTCCCTCAGATTTAACAAATGCTCAATTCGTTTTGCAGATTAGCCTGATATGCTCGTTTCAATGAATTGAGCAGGGTAGGAAAATGTTCTAAGGCAGACTTATGTAAATTATGCCTCGCTGATGTAAGCCCAGTCAATAGCAGCTTTATTTCTTAGATTTTCCACAGAGAAAATCTATGGGTATCTTTTATTCAAGACACTATTGCATTGACAATATAGGAACTAGGAGAGTGCACAGGAAATAATGATTTTTGCTGCTATTTGTGTGTTCTCTGATTTTCTAGTGCCTTAAACCTAATTATTTCTGAGATTAAATAGAATGTTTGTAACCAAAAACTGTGTAACAGCTGATGAGGTATTTTTGAATATGGGGAAGTGTAGTATCTAATTTTCAAAGATGTCCATACATAGTCTGTTTTCGTGATAATAATTTGTGAATAAGTGTTGACCCTGTCACCTAAATACTTTACTTTGAATAATTCCACAGATCCTTTCCATCCAACAGCCAGGGGAGATTAGAGCTGGATTTTGTAGGGAACAATATTCCCCATCCATCCATCCTGATTGTGAAATACCCAGCCAAAGCTGCCCTGCAGCCTTTCCCCTTATCTCTTAGTTAACTGGCTCATGATAAGACTCTCACTCCATTCTTCGGCCAAAGTCCTTTCTTAGAGAACTGCAGGTTAATTCAATTGGCTGGAAACTCTATAATCACAACAGAACCAGGCTTGAGTGATAGTTACTGCGAGAGTATATGCAGCCCAAGGTAAAAAAGACTATGAAAGCTGAAGTTCAGGTAAGTTTATGGTATTAGCAACACCTCAGTGAGGGGTGGTCTGAGTTAAAGGGGGAAGGATGTGATATTTGGGAGACTGTCTGCAATGAACACATGGGATCCCCAAAGCAGATCCACCCCTGCTCTTGCCCAACACCAGTTTTCCCAAAAAAAGCTAATAGGCTACCATACCAGGGCTTTCCCCTACTGTAGTGTTATGACCAGACCAAACCCTCTCAATATACATGAAGAAGATAGCATAGAGCTGAAAATGTGTTTCTGGAAAAGTGCAACAGGTCAGGCAGCATCCAAGGAGCAGGAGAATTGACGTTTCGGGCATGAGCCCTTCTTCAGGAAAGAACTTCAGGACTCCGGACTGCGTTCAGACCAACTCTCCTAGAAGATAGCATAGACCCTAACTGCTTCTTATTTTAAAGGTAGGTGTAAGACATTGTGTTTAAGATGCAATTTGATTGGTCAAACTACTCAAAGTTAAAGAAATAACACTTTACTTTTATACTAAAGTTAAAATACAGACAAAATAAAAAGCAAAAAAAGGCTTAACTGTAACTCTATTGTAACAAAATTACAAATGTATTAGCTACTACTAATTAGCTGTTTCCATTGACACACCCTTGGCAAAGGCAAATTCAGTAAAATAGATGGTCTCACATGCAATTCCAGCAGCAGGAAGAGAACCCCAGCTGTTAGCTGCAACAGGGAGAGGAATAAGAGCTTCAACATCCAGTTTCAAGACCCCAACAACTGCCCAAAGCTAAAACCAAACATCTGGGTTCTGTAGGAGCTTGATCCAACCCATTCAGGCTGTTTCTATTGTTCCAACTTTAAAAAGAAACTAGGCCTCACAAGCTATTAAGTCTATTTGCTTTGAACAGACTGCTCTCTGCCTCTGTCTCAACTTCTCTTCATTAAAAAGAAAGGACAAAGTACATCTCTTAAAGCCATGGTATTATCATAAAAATAATGGTGGAAGCAATATGACGTACTTCAGCCAATGGATGTGTAAGGAGTGTGTGGCGGTGATAAAATCCAGTTCAACGTCTCCACTGAAGAATGACAATTCTGGCGAACTGCCTCAGTCCTGCACTGAAGTGTCAGATTACAATTTTTTGCAATTTAAATTTAACAGAGTTTAAATTTATGACCTTCTGGGGAAAATGTGCAAAATTGAGCCAGTTTTCTAAACACACATTTCTGATTTAACGAAGAAAAATATTCCCCTTCTGTTAAGATGCAAGGACAATATTGTGTCAGCAATATTGTCAATAATAGATGTGGCCATTAATTAATCTTGTATTAGCCAATATTTAGTCCTCTTCAACAAATCTGAACTTGACAAGTTGATGCAAGATTTATAGGTGACTGACATGAATTAATGTATCTCAATTCCCAGGTTTATTTGGCTCTGTTTATTAGATAACAAAGGCTATAGTTAAAATGTTGTGCATAAATTCAGTTCCAAGTGCTCAAAAATGAGCCAAAAAAGGGTAATGAATACTCATAGAATTCCTGCTAAATTTCACAGATGGCAGATGATGACCACACTTGGAAGGTCTGAGAATACTTAGGTCTGTGTTGTATCCTGTATTACATGACAACACTGCATGGCATTACAGTTGGCTTATGAAAAAGCAACAATGACAGACAGATGGTGGAAGCTGGCAAACACTACAGTGCAGAGAGAAAAAAACAAGTTTATGCAGCTGCCAAGGGCTCACATATTGCCATCATCCATAATTACTTTCGAAAGGGTGATTGGACACAACTGTCACAATGCTTGCACACAATATTTTGCGATGCATAAAGGGGATGCGTGCATGAACTCATTTTTCTGCAGCTTCAAGGGTGTAAGGCTTATCAGTGAGCATATGTCACCTTGAAAAAGAAAACCACATGGAGACTGACCACGGAGAAAACTGTTTCATAATAAATTGTTTCAAAAGTGATGAACAAATGTGCTACAGAATGGAAAGTCCAAAAATGTCCTATATATGAGAAAAGTAAATTTTTATTAACTGAACGACAGGCTAGCTTTTTTGCCATTTGTTATTTATTTCACACATGTACATTAATTAAATAACCTGTGACTTCACAAATATATCTTGGCCAAAATACTTTCACAAAATATTTAGGCATAAGGATTTCAAAATTAAATCACTAATTTTTATGTGGTGTGATATTTAGTTGTCTTCAATTTCTTGGGCATAAGATACCATCAGCTCCTTCATCTAGACTCGAAATGTTACCTTGCTTTCTCTCCATGGATACTGCCTGACCCGCTGTGATCTCCAGCAATTTTTCTCTTCAGTACAGATTCTAGCATCTGCAGTAATATACTCCTGGGAAAGCTAGCAATGTTGTTCTCACTGTTTTATTGTTTTTACTTTTAACTGTCCTCTCAAAAGTATGGCCAACCATTCAGTTCAAGGATAGCTGGGAACAAACAAAAACTGTTGTCTTGCCAGTGATAACTGCATGAAAGAATGACTTTTTAAATATTGCAACTGTAACATTTTAAAGAGTACTGCATTGGCTTTGAATACTTTGAGAAAGTTGAATTCAACAAATACATTCAGTAAATTGAGCAGTTTGCCTCATTTTCTAATATTTTCTAATAATCAGAAAGTAGACTGTCATATTCTCAATTGTCAATGTATGGTATTCTGCTTTGAATAGTTCATTGTAACCAATCTTTTTGTTTTTATGCAGAGTCCGGAGCTTGTCTAATTGTCAAGTATCAAGGACAAAGCAGTAGTGAGTCTAAACAAAGAAGTTACTTTACTTAACAAGATATGTTTGTGATAGGTACAGTTTGCATACTGGCTGGGTGCAATTACTAAAGAGTCCCTGAAGCTGTACAGAATAGGTCTGCTCCCTTCAGTTACCACTGCAGAATTTAAATGTCTGCTCAGTCTCTGCAACAACATCAGATTGGGTGCAGTTCTATGTAATATGAATATTAACCCCTTCTGAATCATTACCCTACACAACATGAATAGATATCTCGTTTGGTATTGTTCTATCTCATGGTTAGCAATTGTGATATTATGTAATGTTTAATATACAGAAATATCAGGCTTTCAAACTTCCACAATTTCCACAATTTTCAACATCAACAATTGTTAATTTCAGATTGAGAAATAATATTACAGCTGATGTCAGGAATAAAAATGTCACAATAATTCAGTGGAGGTGTTCTGTTTTGGGGTCATTGGAAATTGTTAGGACATAATAGAAGATTTTCTCTGAAGTTTGCCAGTTCTGTGCCTCACCTCACAATGCTTTATGTTAAAAGAGAGCTAAAACAAGCATAAACAGAAATTGCTGGAGAAACTCAGCAGGTCCATAAGACCATAAGACATAGGAGCGGAAGCAAGGCCATTTGGCCCATCGAGTCCACTCCGCCATTCAATCATGGCTGATGGGCATTTCAACTCCACTTACCCGCATTCTCCCCGTAGCCCTTAATTCCTTGTGACATCAAGAATTTATCAATTTCTGCCTTGAAGACATTTAGCGTCCCAGCCTCCACTGCACTCTGTGGCAATGAATTCCAGAGGCCCACCACTCTCTGGCTGAAGAAATATCTCCGCATTTCTGTTCTGAATTTACCCCCTCTAATTCTAAGGCTGTGTCCACGGGTCCTAGTCACCTCGCCTAACGGAGACAATTTCCTAGCGTCCACCCTCTCCAAGCCATGTATTATCTTGTAAGTTTCTATTAGATCTCCCCTTAATCTTTTAAACTCCAATAAATACAATCCCAGGATCCTCAGCCGTTCCTCATATGTTAGACCTACCATTCCAGGGATCATCCGTGTGAATCTCCGCTGGACACGCTCCAGTGCCAGTATGTCCTTCCTGAGGTGTGGGGACCAAAACTGGACACAGTACTCCAAATGGGGCCTAACCAGAGCTTTATAAAGTCTCAGTAGCACAATAGTGCTTTTATATTCCAACCCTCTTGAGATAATTGACAACATTGCATTCGCTTTCTTAATCACAGACTCAACCTGCATGTTTACCTTTAGAGAATCCTCAACTAGCACTCCCAGATCCCTCTGTACTTTGGCTTTACGAATTTTCTCACCGTTTAGAAAGTAATTCATGCTTCTATTCTTTTTTCCAATGTGTAAGACCTCACATTTGCTCACATTGAATTCCATCAGCCATTTCCTGGACCACTCCTCCAAACTGTCTAGATCCTTCTGCAGCCTCCCCACTTACTCAGTACTACCTGCCTGTCCACCTAACTTTGTATCTTCGCTAGAATGCCCCCAGTCCCTTCATCCAGAACATTAATATATAATGTGAACAGCTACGGTCCCAACACTGAACCCTGCGGGACACCACTTGTCACTGGCTGCCATTCCGAAAAAGAACTTTTTATCCCAACTCTCTGCCTTCTGTCAGACAGCCAATCCTCAATCTATACCAGTAGCTCACCTCGAACACCATGGGCCCTCACCTTACTCAGCAGCCTCCCATGTGGCACCTTACCAAAGGCCTTTTGGAAGTCTAGGTAGACCACATCCACTGGGTTTCCCCGGTCTAACCTACTTGTCACCTCTTCAAAGAACTCCAACAGGTTTGTCAGGCACGACCTCCCCTTACTAAATCCATGTTAACTTGTTCTAATCCGACCCTGCTCTTCCAAGAATTTAGAAATCTCATCCTTAATGATGGATTCTAGAATTTTACCAACAACCGAGGTTAGGCTAATTGGCCTATAATTTTCCATCTTTTGCCTTGATCCTTTCTTGAACAAGGGCGTTACAACAGCGATCTTCCAATCATCCGGGACTTTCCCTGACTCCAGTGACTTTTGAAAGATCTCAACCAACGCCTCCACTATTTCCTCAGCCACCTCCCTCAGAACTCTAAGATGTAACCCATCAGGGCCAGGAAATTTATCAATTTTAAGACCTTTTAGCTTTTCTAGCACTTTCTCTTTTGTAATGGCAACCATACTCAACTCATCCCCCTGACTCCCTTTAATTGTTGGGATATTACTCATGTCTTCCAACTGTGAAGACTGACGCAAAGTACTTATTAAGTTCTCCAGCTATTTCCTTATCTCCCATCACTAGGCTTCCAGCATCAGTTTGAAGTGGCCCAATGTCTACTCTTGCCTGTCATTTGTTTCTTATGTATTGAAAGAAACTTTTACTATAATTTCTAATATTACTGGCTAGCCTACCTTCATATTTGATCCTCTCCTTCCTTATTTCTCTCTTTGTTATCCTCTGTTTGTTTTTGTAGCCTTCCCAATATTCTGAGTTCCCAGTGCTCTTGGCCACTTTATAGGCTCTCTATTTTTCTTTGATAGATTTTCTGACTTCATTTGTCAGCCATGGCCGTCTAATCACTCCCCGGATAATTTTTCTCTTCTTGGCGATGAACCTCTGTACAGTGTCCTCAATTTTACCCACAAACTCCTGCCATTTTTGCTCTACTGTCTTCCCTGCTAGGCTCTGCTTCCAGTCTATTTTCGTCAGTTCCTCTCTCATGCCCTCATAATTACCTTTATTTAACTGTAACACCATTACATCCAATTTTGCCTTCTCTCTTTCAAACTGCAGACTGAACTCTACCATATTATGATTGCTGCTTCCTAAGTGTTCACTTACTTTAAGATTTTTTATAAAGTCTGGTTCATTACATAGCACTAGGTCCAGAATAGCCTGCTCCCTTGTGGGCTCCATGACAAGCTGTTCCAAAAAGCCATCCTGTAAGCATTCCATGAATTCCCTTTCTTTGGATCCACTGGCAACATGATTTACCCAGTCCACCTGCATATTGAAGTCTCCCATGATCACTGTGACCTTGCCTTTCTGACATGCCTTCTCTATTTCCCAGTACATGTTGTGCTCCTGGTCCTGACCACTGTTAGGAGGTCTGTACTTAACTCCCACTATGGTTTTTTTGCCTTTGTGGTTCCTCAATTCCACCCACACAGACTCCACATCATCCAACACTATGTCATTCATCACCATAGATTTAATTTTGTTCTTAACTAACAAGGCCACCCCGACCCCTCTGCCCACCTCCCTGTCTTTTCGATAAGTTGAAAACCCTTGGATGTTTAACTGCCAGTGCTGACCCCCCTGTAACCACGTCTCTGTGATGCCTACCACATCATAATCATTCACAATGATCTGTGCCATTAGTTCATCTACTTTGTTACGAATTCTACAAGCATTCAGGTAAAGTGCCTTAATGTTAACTTTCTTATCATTAGAGATATTGGAAGTCATAAGATGTCTTAAGTTATCCTTCCTTTTTGCTGCATTCCCAGTCTGTCTCAAGTTTAAATCTGCCTGCACATATGCTATCCTGCCGCTTATCTTTCCATTTAACTCTATACTCCCTGTCGCTTTCACTTTCCCTTCCCCCCAACTCAGAAGTTTAAAGTCCTACTGACCACCCTATTTATCCTCTTCGCTAGAACATTGGTACCTGATCGGTTCAGGTGGAGACCGTCCCAACGGTACAGATCCCCCCGGTTCCAAAACTGATGCCAATGCCCCATGAAGTGGAATCCCTCTTTCCCACACCAATCCCTTAGCCACGTGTTTACTTCCCTAATTTTCTTATCCCTATGCCAATTGGCATGTGGCTTGGGCAGTAATCCGGAGATTATGACCCTTGAGGACCTGTACTTCAATTTCCTTCCTAGTGCTCGATAATACCCAAACAGGCCCTCCACCCTAGCTTTGCCTATGTTGTTAGTCCCAACGTGGATCACAACAACTGGATCCTCCCCCTCCCGCTCCAATATCCTTTCAAGCTGGTCAGAGATGTCCCGAACCCTGGCACCGGGCAGGCAACACACCATGCGAGACTCCCAATCCGGCTTGCAAAGGATACTATCTGTCCTCCTAATTAAAGAATCCCCTATAACAACTACTTGTCTTTGTGCTCCCCCCTCTTGAATTGCCTTCTGCACCATGGTGCCTTGGTCAGTTGGCTCATCCTGTCCAGAGCCCTTTTCCTCATCCGTACAGGGAGCAAGATTCTCATACCTGTTGGACAAGGTCAAGGGCTGAGGCTCCTGCACTCCTGAACTCAGGTTCCCCCTACCTGCCTCACTTACAGTCACACTCTGATGTCCCTGATCACTAACTGGATGTGAATTACTTAATCTCCCAGGTGTGACTGCCTCCTGAAACAAAGTGTCCAGGTAACTCTCCCCCTCCCGGATGTGCCGCAGTGTTTGAAGCTCAGATTCCAGATCATCAACTCTGATCCGGAGTTCTTCCAGCAACCAACACTTGCTGCAGATGTGGTCACTGCCATTCACAATGGGATCAGCCAGCTCCCACATCATACAGCTACAGCACACCACCTGACCAGCCATCTCTGCTTAGTTAATTACTTTATTACTTTGTGCAGGTTTGAGTTAAAATACTTCCTGATACCTCTCTGCTATAGACTTTTCTAAAAAAAAACAATTAATAGATAAACAGTACTTAGTAAGGGGGTTAGAGGAGGAGGGCAGGTGGGAGACACTACGGTTGTAGAGTCTCGGGTTTAGCCGCCTTCCTGATTTATATACTCACTGCTTTCCTTCCCGGCTGCCCCTCTGGTCGTCGTCACTTCCCCCTGCTGCTCCCGCTCTTTCTGTGAAGAGAAAAAAAAAACACCACTGCCCGCTACCGGTAAGTAAATTTTAAAACAAACTGTCTTACCTTAGCTGTAGCCTTCCGGTTTCGTTTAAACTCAGCTGCTGCTCGCACTCAAAATGCATCTGTCTAACAGCATCTGTGCAGAGAAAACAAGTTGGTGTTTTGAGTCCAGTGACCCTTCTTCAGAAGTCTGAGCTCTTCGAGCAATTTCCATTTTGGCTTTATCCAGAAACTCTGCACAGAATCTTACTTTCTTTGACTGTATCTGAATTGGAGGTTTTTCTTGGTATGATTTGTCACTGCAAGGCTGAGAGAGTTCTCTTGCTGTATCTTAGCAACCTCATCATACTAAATTGCATACTGCAACTCTCATGTCTGATTTCCATCTCAACTGACCACCCGCTGTTTTGGGGATAGAGTATTTTTCTGCTGAAAGACCACCATTCACTGCACCCGTGCCATCTCTAAACATCTATTGTGACCCCAGACCAGTACCATCAGCCAGAAGATGCCCTACATGGTTGCTGACATTAGCCCTGAACATGGCAGGAGAGATTAGCAGCCCATTTTGTGGGTTGGACCTGGAAGTCTAGCTGCATAAGGTATTGCTAATGTGGAATTTCCTCATGCTATAAGACCAGCCAGTCAAGGCCACAACTCTAGATCACACCAACTTGATCAAAGACTGCCACACAGGTTAAAACAATCTCAGCCGTCTGGAGGAATGTATAACACTGTGGCAAGAAGGTCCAATGGCCTTCACTCTGCCAGGAAAGTACAACCATCTTCTTTCTGATATCTCACACTTACTCTATCTCTGGTATTGTACCCATCTTCCTTCAGGGCTCATGTTTTCAGTGTCATATGCAAGATTTTCCCTCATTTATTATCATATATCTCAATGCCCAATATCACTGACAGTCCATGCCAGCTGCGCTGTTTACTCACTCACAGGACAACTCCCCACTTGCAATAAAAGTAATAGTTGCACCACCTACTTTTATCTCCCATAACACCTGCCTCCATCTCTCTTGTTCCCCCAGGAGGGGAAAAAAATGCACAATAGGGCAAAATATCATGGGACTAGTAATCCCGAGCATGAGGCTAATATGCTGGGTCATGGGTTCGAATCCCATTTATCAGATGTCAATATCCCAGAAATGTGCTCTGAAATATCAGTGCCCATTTCCAAAATGGAGGTCACTTGGAGGAAGTGGAGAGCTGAATCTGCTAAGTCTTCCCTTTGGTTTTCCTGACGAGATTTTCTGACATTGAGCTTACTTGACAAGATTTGTAAAACGTAATGAGACAATTTAGGCTTTTAACAAGCGATAGTCACCCTCAACTGGCAATTCACCGCTGCCCAGTTAAATTCTTGCCATGCAGCTTGTGATAAGATGGTGTGAGTTGCTCCTGACATCAAATGGGATTTTCCACACTTGTCACCAATTTCTACTAGACATCACCACAGCCCACATCACTCAGGCCCCTAGAAAATTCCACACATTATTTTGGAAGTTTCAAGATGACCACAATCATTCCAGTTATACATCCCAAATCTTTAACTCTGTGGTTTCTGTGAATGCCATTTTAGCACCAAACAATGCTGAATTAAGGAAAGCATTCAAACTCAATACACTCAGCATTCTTTCCAAACTCTGCACTTGACAATTCTCACAATCAGTGAGTTTTGAGAAGATTGGTAGCTCAGGTTGAGGTTCGGGAGGTAGGTTTGCTCGCTGAGCTGAAAGGTTCATTTTCATGAAAATGAACCTTCCAGTTCAGCGAGCAAACCTGCATCCAGAATTCTTGCAATCCTTTCAATTGTCTGACTATCAGTCATTTGCAGTTGTCATAGAATCAAAACATTTTACAGTACAGAAGGAGGCCAATTGACCCATTATGTTTGTACCAGCACTTAAAAGAGCTACACAGCTAGTCCCACTCTCCAGCCCTGTAAATTCATCACTTTCAAACTTCCAATTAAATCTACTGTCACCACTCTCCCAGGCAATGCATTCTAATTCCTTACAACACTCTGAGTAGTTTCTTCTCACCTCACTCCTAGTTTTCTTTCTGACAATCTTGAAATTGTGATTCCTAGTTAATGACAGACCAAATGGAGAAAACAGATTGCCCTTTTTTACCCTGTCAAAATTATTCATAATTTTGAACATCTCAATAAGGTCACCTCTTATAGTCTTCCCTGCTCCAAGGAGAATAAGCCCAATCTCTATAACCTTTCCTCGAAACTACATCATACATCTCCTTTGAATTCTTTCTGGAGCTTTAACTTCCTTTCTTATATAAGGTACTCAAAACTGAACACATGCTGCAAATGTGATCTGACCAATGACTTGTTTTAACAATATTATGATTTTGATATTTTCAAGATTTGTAACAATGAGTCTTACAAGTAACGTGTATTAGGTTTGTAGAATTCACAGTATTATGCATAAAACTGAATTAGATTTCTAACAATAATAGCTACACAGATACAATACAGATTCGCAGGCATGAAATTGGGTTCAGTTGTTTGAATGGTTTGAACATTCTTTAATGTCAGAACTGGAGTTTACTGCATGTGTGCACACTTGTGGGATAAATTGAGCTGAATACCACCTGAGTGAGGGTGTAACTATATACATCCACCCAATGTATATTGTTACAAACATCTGGGGAGAGGAAATTGGCTCCTTTTTAAATCCATCTCTATCATCCACAAAGAATACTTTTATTCCTTTTTTAACATGATGCTGTCACATTTCAATTAAAAGGTAATTCATTACATCAAAATAAAGTAGCCAATTAATTACAAGCCTTCTTGAGTGAAATAAAGAGAAAGATTATTACCTCCAACCCTGATAAAAACAATTAAGACAAAACATTAACCACACAGACTAATACAGGCAATAAACATAAAAAGGAAGGGGCACGAGTGGTGAATACAAATGGGAAGATAAAGGGAGTTGCTGTTAAGAGTTCTTTGAAACCTTGAAATTGTGAGAATACCTAACTGTGATTTGTTTAGCTGTCATCTTGTTCCTTCAGCAGTGGTAATGTTTACAGGTCTCGAGCTTTAAGTGAATGATAGTTGTTTCAAGTTGCTCTTTCACTGGTCACTGACTATTGATGAGAGACAGGGACAAAGTGTGTGTCTCAGTTTTTCCTTACAAATTCACTTTTCCTTGTTGCTCCTGTGCTGCTCCACACACCTGTTGATATGCACCCATTTGTATATTCCTAAGTCCTAGCATTATTTGCACAACCTGGTTCATTGGCATGTGAACATTTAATCTCCTAATACATGAAATTATCACACAGATGTGAATTAAACAGGAAGTACATTTCAGTTTGCTGACTTAATTGTCTGTTTTCGTGATCCTTGGATGAAATGGAAATTTCAAAGCAAACCTTTTCTGACTATCTCACACTAATTTCACAAAGCGGGTTTCAATCTGTAGTCAAGCAATCACAACAGCCATTTTGGGTCAGCATTTGTCCTTTTTAAAAACTCCTTTTAGTCCATGCAAGTTTCAGGTATTAAAATCAGATGGTAGGACTTAAATATTGATAGGCTAGTTTAAATATGACCGTAAAAAGGTTTGTCTTTTAACCAACAGGAAGGACACCTTACCAACAAACTTGTTTAAAGGGACCAAGAAGTAGTTATTGATTACTAGTTGGTTGACTTCTTTTGGCTGCTACTGCAACTGTTTGCTGATTCGGGTAGTTAGTTCAATTTGCAAAAATGAGTGGTGGACTGGAGCTTTGAACTGCTTTTGATGACTTCAGTGCTGTGGTCCAAATCTGTTAATCCCAGATTCTGGCTGCACTAGCTGCTGCAGTCACATCTACAATCTCAGATCAGAGTAAGGTTGGTACCTTTGTAGGCGATCTTGTTATAGAGATTTTATGAGTCTCACTCTTTCCAGGATGAAGTTGGACAAAAGTATATCTTACAAGTTGCAATCACTGCAATGTTTAGGAAAGGTCACTAAGGCCTTAATGATATAGTATTCTGCCTTTATGGAGAATAACCTAAAACAGGCATGTGCAACTGCTAGGTTATGGTTAGCATCTGAATGTGCACCAGTTTTGATGCAAGAGAGTTGAAAGTGTGTCAGTGGCCATTGGATAAACTGTGGTGTGACTGCCAGTGTGTGCAAGCTGTGAGACTTGGGGATTGTGACAGTGTTAAATGAGTGAGGGTGCAGCAGAGCTTATGCATTATAGATATGTATTTTGGTTGATAAATATTATGAGGAGATGAGCGATGGAAGGCTGGGGATGGCTGTGTTAATCAGTGCAATACTAGAGCATTTTTTTTTTGCATGCTTGTACTCAGTCTTTGCTTGAACCACTGGTAAGATGGCTGCTTATAGTGAATGCCTCACTGCTGAAGAATATTTATAAATGATTGAATTTTATTCCAAATAGAATTGAACAAGTTGGCTTAATACAAACTAACAATAATGCGCACACCATAACTTGTAAGTTCTGCTATTCAGGTCACATATCATTTCTCAAATGTTTCCTTGAAAACATGTTTCTGATGATTCAATGACTGAATATATAATGCGGAAGAGATTTCCAACTTGTAATGATTGCTGAATTAATTGTAATATGTTTTTGTAAAAATTAATAGAAAAGAATATTGAATAAAATACTCACTTCTTCCTGTTGACAGGAGAAACAGGAATAAGACCCAGGTGTAAAGTCTGGATTTTAAAAATAACACTGACAAACATATTGCTGAAACTACTGGTTCAAAAAAATGAAAGGTGTGTAACTATAGAATACATAAAGTGTGGGAACAGGCCATTCAGCCCAACAAGTTCACACCAATTCTCTGAAGAGCATGCCACCCACACTCATCCCCCATGGCTAACACATATGGGCAGTCTACCTAGTGTGTATATCTTTGGACTGTAGAAGGAACCAGAGCACCCTGTGAAACCCACACAAACACAGGGAGAATGTGCAAACTCCACACAGACAGCTGCCTGAGGGTCAAATTGAACCCAGGTCACTAGTGCTATAACCATTGAGCCACCGTGCTGCACCTAACACTACGCTGTACACTGACTAACCTAGACCAAGTTTCAATAACCCTTTTTAAATCAGGCATGTTACCCGGTGAGGTAGACTAAGAGGACAAGAGTCAGTGGAAGTTCCAATGCAATTTTACTGAGCACTTTATCAAGGAACAATAATTTTGCCTGGACTCTTCGATTGTACTTCAATTAAATTCTATCAATTTCTTCTTAGGACTCTTCAGTAAACATCTTAAATCTCTAAGTAAGCAGTCTCAAGTCTACACTAGCTACCTACTTCTGCCACATGCTTCCAAACATTTTAGCAAATCTCTACCCAGATTTTTATCTCTGTATGTGAACTGTTTGACTAAAATGACTGGTAAAACTCCTTCAATTATGCTGCAACAGGCTGTTCTTCAGTCTTCGAGGGTTGGTTGACTTGGACTTGCCCTCTCATCTAGGGCTGGTTCTGGGCTTCAAGTCACCTCACTGAGGTGGTCTCTCTGGGTCTGGTCAGTCTGATAAATCTCACAATGAGATACAAGTAGCTGGAGATGCTGGGCAGCTTGACCATTAATCGTAGGTACTCTCTGGAGATACTGTTGAAGAAGGTGCAAAAACAGATTGAGCCTGTCTTCACACCTTTCTCAAAGATTCTGTAGCTTGTGTACAATACTGGCATCAGGTGGGGGCAGGAAGATCCAATGAGGTGACTATTTTCCACACTTAAAGATCATAGTACATGGTTTTGAAACTTCAACTGTCAAGTGTTGCCTTGTCACGCTGTGTCACTGGCCTCCCACTGAGCTGGGTGCCAACAAGTCTATGTACCATTCTTCTCACAAAGCAGGTTCACTAGAGGTATAAGCAGTGGCTCATTCTGAAACAACGTGGTCATTCACTCCTGGCCAGGCAGTTCCAGGCCTAAATGGGTTTGACGGAAAGTTGGTTATCCAAAGTCTGGCTGCCTGAATACTAGCAGGAGACTGGAAGAACACAGCAAGCCAGCAGCATCAGGAGATGGAGAAGTCAATGTTTCGGGTATAACCCTACTGGAAATGTTGACTTCTCCACCTCCTGATAAGGTCTCGCTTGCTGCATTCTTCCAGCCTCTTGTTTGTCAACTTTGGATTCAACCATCTGCAGTTTTTTTTTTGTCTCTGGCTTCCTGAATACTGTTTACTCTAGCCCTGCAGTTTGCAAATGGCAGGTTTAAACTTGGCTTCCACATTTCGAGTTTTTGTCCATGCTCATGAAAAAGTATCATAATTTCTGTATAAATCCTGGAAGTCACGGGCCACCTAACCACATTGAGTTCCCAACACGCAGCTGGCCTCTCATATTGTAAGTGGGCCTGACATTTAAAATCCAGCCGTAAAATATAGGCTCCACCGTGCAAACTCACCACTAGAATCCTACTATTTCCCCATTAGCTTACCTGAAATAATAGCATAAAAACCCATTGGTAGAGTCAAGGAACTGAAATAGGGAAAATGTAAAGAAAACATTATGATCCATTTTTGAAAAGTTATGAAATAATTCAATCAAGGTTGTAAAGATCTAGCTCAGGGTAGAGGTAATTGAAGGGTTTTAATTCTTAAATTAATGACTTTAGGCAATTTTTAATGAATCTAAAATAACACCTGCTCCTCAATGATGAGAAAGAAGCTGCTAATAACCATTATAACCAGATAAATCTTGCCAGTGAATTATTGCTTATTGTAGGACATCATTATTTTAAAGGTTAAAGCAATAGGTTGCTAACTTTCAGGCTAATAATAACTATTTGGCTGAGAGGTGGTGCAGTGGAACAGTTCAGGAGAAGGTATAAGTGACTCCCTGAAGTTTTAGGTGAAGGAGTAATTCAAAAATAGATGCAAACTACAAGGAAAGCAATTATTATGTTTTCCTTTATTACAAAATTGTTATGTTGCAATCACACAGCATATTTCGTAAAAGCACAGCATGGAGTATTATGTACATGTTTTGGCTTCATTGTCTAAAGATGCACTGGTTTTATGTAGAAATATAAACTGTAGGAACAGGATTGAGCTATTCAGCCCTTGAAGACTCCTCTGCCACTTTAATATGATTATAACTGATCATTCAACTCCGTACCCTGTCCCTGATTTCTCCCCATATCCTTTGATCCCTTTAGTCCTAAGAACTGTTTCTCTTGAAAGTTTGAATCTTAATCAAGAATTCTATCCTCCAATGGTCACTTTTCCCTTAGGACCCAAGCACAACTAGATTGTCAATTATTCCTCCCTTATTACATAAAACTCAATCAAAGATGGCCTTTTCTCTATGGTTTCTTGATTCATAAAACTAACCCATGTACACTCCAGAATTTCTCCTCTATGTTATTGCTACTGACTTAATTTTCCCCAATCTATACGGAGATTGAAGTTACCAATATATACAGCCATTCCTTCTTCACTTGCACCATTAATTTTCTTTTTAATGCCTTCCCCAATAATATTACAACAGTTTGGGTGTTTATATGCAACCCTCATCGTCTGCCCCTTGGTGCTTCTAACTCAACCCATACAGATTCCGCTTCATTAGAATGAATATCCTTCCCCACAATTCTTTTTTTTTTAAACTAATAGCGCTACCCCACCACTTTTTCCTTTTAGTTTATCCTTTCTAAAAACTGAAAATGCTTAGATTTTAATTTCCAATTCCTGCTCACCCTGCAGCCCCAATTTACCATACCCACTTACATCTATGTACGCAACTAATTCACCCATTTTGTTGCAATTACCCCACGCATTAAGGCAAGAGGCTTTAAGGCTTGCTTTTTAGCATTCTTAGTCCTGTTAACTGTGGCCCTGCTAGATTCTCGCTCTTGAATTCTCTGCCTCTCACCTTTTCATTTTCAATTATGTCTTTTGTTTTAGTCCTTGTTTCCCTGATATCTAGGTTCTCATCTTTCTGCCATTTTAGTTTAAACCATCCCTGACCCCACTTGCAAATACATCCCTGAGGCCTTGAGTTCCAATCCTGCGCAGTTGCAACCAACCTGTACTGGTGCTACCTCCCCTAGAACTGGTCTCAATTCCTCAGGAATCTAAAACCAACACCTCCTCCTTCCTACACCCCACCCCCTTTCATCATCTCTCCAGATATGTATTCATCCAATTTCTTCTGCTATTTCAATTCTAAAGCTCTTGGAGACAGACCAGTGGTTGTTCACTCAATTAGTTGGCAATTAGAGAGTGTTGTCCCATGAGGAGAGAACGGGTAGGACAAACACTCACCAACTGAGCCCGCAAGAGTAAGAGGTGACCTCAATGAGCTGTGTGAAATGGTTTGTCGGGGTAGGTATGAGAGGCTGTGCTCAGCAACTGGAGAATTTCAATTGACCCTAGACTTATAAAATTGGATTTTCATGGCCTCAATGCAACTCCAGACTCTACAGAAATGCAGTGGCATCTTGCTGTGCATGTCTCATTCCATTTCCCACCAAAACCATTTTGGTTTGGTAGTGAGGGAAAAGAGTTTAGGTGTGAATGATGAAGGTGGAAAATCTGGTCTCAACAGAGTCAATTACAATTAGTGCTGAGTCTTACCATCCCTGCTTCATTTTTCCTCTTCCATGACCCTTAACCCATGTGTGAGATGTGCAAATTTATGGAGGCAGCAAAACACTTGTGAAAGATGGATGACATCTACGCAAATGCCATGGTCTAAAAAATAATTTAAATTCTCCAAAATTTGTAAAAGTATAAAGTGGGTGCTTTCAATTTGCAATAAAAGAAGACTAGCACTGATTGATGTTGTATATTGATTGATAGGCCATCGCTTGCTGCTTAGAAAACATAGCATGAGCTGTATGTTCCTGTTGTTTTAATAAAGTTCATTGTTAATACTTTTCAAAGGTTGTTACTCCATCTGAACCCAGTATTAATGCTTGGACAAGTTTCCATGTTCAGATAAGTGAGTTATCTGAGTTCACACAGTAATTGAAATATTTAAGAGATTATTAAAGGATTGTGTATCATCAAGGTTCGTGAATTGATGATTATTTGTTTTTGATGTGGAGGTGCCAATGTTAGACAAAGTCAGAAATCACAGATTTATTTGAAATTGCAAGCTCTCGGAGCGCTGTTCCTTTCTTAGGTGAAGTATTTGGTTTAGCAACATCTTGATCACAAAGCAAGTTGTCAGGGATTTTTATAATGGGTTTCATGATTGAGTGTTCTTTTCATTGCCAAATGTGATGAAAGTGAGCTCTCTTAGATTGTAGGAAGTCTTCATCGACACTAGGTTTATGACATCTGCCTGTAGTGGACGTGGGCATTATAAGATGACAAAGATTGTATGGGCACAAGGATTGAATCGAGTATTTGATGTGAAAGCCATTGCACCTCTGGGATGAAACATCAGAGAATCAAAGCAATCCTTCTGTCTCGAGCACCTTCTTGCGCTCCTCTAAACTATCTTCGGAAGTATTGACCCAGACTACATCACCTCCCACCCGCTTGAAATGAAAATATTATTGGCAAGGGCCTCTTTCAAGGGGATGAGTCTGCCCCAGTCAGAATCTTCCCAATTTGAATTTTCCACCCCCCTGGCAAAAATCTAATCATAATCAAAATGGAATCAGTCATTTCAGACTAAAGTGTAGAGAAATTTCTGCATTCTAAAGATTGGAATTCTTCAAAATGTTCTACTGCAGAGGACTGCAGATGATCAGTCAATTAATACGTTCTAAAGTGATGGTGATAAATAGTTAATACTATGAGAATCAAGATGTATGACAATAGAGCAGGAAATTGGGAGTGATCTCAAATGTAGAAATGAACCCATCGAATGCTGAAACAGATCTGATGGGCTGTAGGGCATACTCCTGTGGCTATTATGTTCACATTCTAATAAAGAGAGTACTAATAATCTTCAAAAATAGGTATTTAGGTTAGTTGGAAGCAAAAACATTAAAATTTACAAGCTGGTTCACTCCACTTTGATCACACCCACTTTTAGGTTTAAGCAGAGTAGTGGAGGAGTACACAATCAATCGACTATCAACACAGTGTGCCTCCAATTTCAAAATCTGTCAAATTTAGATTAGCTGGATTTTATTAGCATTTGGAAATCAGGCAGATAAATTGAGCCAGGGCTGGATCTGTAAGGTAGTTGCTTTTGAACACCGCCTGCAGCTCTTGAGAAACAGAAAAGTCTCCTCTCGGCTTGTCATACATACCTGCAAATGACACCACCATCCAGCTCAATCCACCTCCATAACCTCTAACCTTCCAATCTCTCCTAGCTCCCCACACTCAGAGACTGCAATCCCTACAAAACTGAGGCTACTGCTAGCATTGAAAATTCTCGGTGAATAAAGCTCAAGAAACAGTACTGCTGAGTATGCCATTGAAACATAAATGTTTTTTTCTTCTCCCTATGGTGGTACCAATGCCTTAAGGTAAATATGGATCAAAAAGTGTGGTGTTGAAAAAGCACAGCCAGTCAGACAGCATCCAAAGAGCTGGAGAGTTAATAATTTGAACATAAGCCCTTCATCAGGAATGAGGGAACAGCCAAAGGGGGCTGAGAGATAAACGGGAAGGGGTTGGGGTCGGGAGGAAGATAGCTGAGAGTGCTTTAAGTAGATGAAGGTGGGGGTGAAGGTGATAGGTCAGAGAGGAGGGTGGAGAGGATGGGTGGGGAGGAAGATGGACAGGTCGGACAGTTCAAGGGGGCATTGCTGAGTTGGAGGGTTGGATCTGGGAAAAGGTCGGGGGAGGGAGATGGGGAAATTGGTGAAATCCACATTGATCCTGTATGGTTGCAGGGCCCAAGGTGTAAGATAAGGGATTCTTCCTCTAGGCATGGGATGGTTAAGGTTTGACGATGGAGGAGGCCCATGACTTTCATGTCCTTGGTGGAGTGGGAGGGGAAGTTAAAGTACTCAGCCACAGAGCAGTGGGATTATTTAGTGCGTGTGTCCTAGAGATGTTCGCTGAAACAATCTGCAAGTTGGCAACCTGTCTCCTTGATGTAGAAAGGATCACATCCAGAGCAATGGACACAGTAGATGACATGTGTGGAAGTACAGGTAAATCTCTGTCAAATGCGAAAGAACCCTTTGTGGCCTTCAATGGAAGTGAGGGGGGAGGTGTATGTGCAGGTTTTGCACTTCTTGCAGTGGCAGGGGAAGGTGCTGGGAGTGGAGGGTGGGTTGAGGGAGGGTGTGGACCTAACAAGGGAGTCGTGGAGGGAATGGTCTCCCTAGAATGCAGATAGTGGTGGGTAGGGATATATATCCCTAATGGTGGGGTCTGTTTGTAGGTACACCAGCCTCACCCCGCTCCCATTTATCTCTCAGCCCCCTTTGGCCACTCCTTCATGACCGATTAAGAGCTTAGACTTGAAGCGTCGATTCTCCTGCTCCTCAGATGCTGCCTGACTGGCTGTGCTTTTCCAGCATCACATACTTCGACTCTGATCTCCACTGTCTGCAGTCTTCACTTTCTCCTTAAGGTAAATATGGTGACCTTAAATGAACAAAGTGATTAATGTATTTGTAATATACTTCATTTCTTGGTAGAGAAATTATGTGTTTCAATAGTTTTCTTTCAAAAGTAAAAAATAATGTAAACACTAAATTTAGCCATTATTTGAGTGTTTACCTTTACCTGTTGCATTAATCCACATGTAGACCTGTGCATTAATTTAACAATGCATTCGATCATGAACAATGAGACGAAAGTTCTGTTCAGGTACAGAATAGTGTTTATTTTGTAAAATCATTTAAGTATGAGGCATATTTTTCATCAGAAGCAGGATATCGTCAGATATCAAGTCAAATCTCATGTAACCATTGCTTAGTCTGTGATACAAATGATAGAATCAGATTCAATCCTTGCATATGGAGTTTTCAATGCATTTCGTGTGATGATTTGTAAATCAAAGAACGGCGGAATGTCTTAGATGCTTATATGCCAACATTACTATCACGTTTCATAAGCACTCCATCTCCTGGCTTATACACTGTAACTTAACTTTACTGTTTAGCTCTGCGTTTACTTTCAGTCAATTTTTCTGTCCTTGATCATGTTGAGGTATGTGTTGATTGTTACGTTCACAAAGTAGCTCCAGAGGAAGTGTGTGTGAATGATGTGTCAAGATGAGTGCAGCTGGATGCTTTCCAGTAGTCATGCAAGGCACAAATCAGGAGTGTGATGGAACACTTCCCATTTGCCTGGATGGCTGCAGTCCAATAACACACCATCAGCTTGACATCTTACAGGACAAAGCAGCCCGCTTGATTGGCACTACATCCACAAACATGCAATCCCTCTGTCACTGCAGAAATTCATCAAATATCCTGAGACAGCACCTCCCAAGCCCATTCTGAAGGACACATAAATAGACATATGGGAATACAACCACCTGGAAGTATTCCAACCCCTCACCGTCCTGCCTCTTATTCACCCCTCTCTTTCTACCACTCTTTGTCACCCACTTTGTGCACCTCTGTTTCTCCCCCTCTGTTTTTGCCCCTATGTTTGTCTAATTTTCTGTCTCCCTCTCAGTCACTAGATCAAAATCCTGGAATTCCCTCCCTCAGGGAATGTTTAGTCTATCTGTAGCACAGAGGTTCAAGAAGGCAGCTCACCACAATCTTCTCAAAGGCAACTGGGGATGGGCAATAAATGCTGGCCAGCCAGCGAAATCCACATCCCACTATACATAAAAAAAAGAGTTGAATGAGAAGTTTCTCTGCAGTTATAAAGAAAGCATGGCACCTACTTATTTCATGACTTCCTCTCAGCTGCAGCTGTATGCATCACTCTTTGCAAGGCATGCTAGCATTTCTTGACTTCTCCATTATCTTGTGACCAATGAGGAGTGATTTTTCAAACATGTGTTTTGCCTAGAACACATTGTCATTATGATTACAAAATGGAATACATTAAACTAGATCAGATTTGGTCACAACATTGAACTAAATTCCAATACTGTGAACACCTTGTAAAGTGGGAGTGCTATCTCCACTGTGTCCTTCCAGTTTTGTGATCCGGCTGCTGTCATAGATAACTGTCATACCTCAACTTATTTTGAAGTCACTTTGATGTCAGTTGACTTTGGCAGTGCATTTAATCATAAAAACTGAAGATATTGTTGGCATCATTTTATGGCTATTGGCAATGTATAGATCAGAGTGGTGCTGGAAAAGCGCAGCAGGTCAGGCAGCATCTGAGGATCAGGAAAATTGACGTTTCGGGCAAAAGCCCTTCATCAGGACCATTTCTGATTAAGGGCTTTTGCCCAAAACGTCAATTTTCCTGCTCCTCGGAAGCTACCTGACCTGCTGTACTTTTCCAGCACCACTCTGATCTAAACTCTGGTTTCCAGCATCTGCAGTCCTCACTTTCGCCTATTGGCAATGTATGCATAAAAGACACTGCAACTAGACAACTATGCCTGATTGACACTCAGTATTAAACTCAGATTTTAGTGTGAGGTATCCAATGAGGGATTTGTGCAGATGGAATACTATGTAGATTGTTGAGCTAGATTATTGATGGTCTATCAATTTCAACCCCTTTCCATTCAAATAGAGATGAAAATGTAAAATGCCTTATGAGTAAGAATTCATCTCTCCTGGTATTTGGAAATAACTTTGGTCTTTGAGTATTAGCAATCTGCTTTCCATGACAACGATTGATGATTTTCCAGCCTTGTCTTTCTGCATGAGAATTGTAAGCCAACTTGGCTTACATCTATGACTACCTGATTGATTTTCTCAAGGTCAAAACAAAGATTTGTGCAAACCATCCTTGTATGATTTGCAATATAGAATCATAGTGTCATAGAGATGTACAGAAAGGAAGTAGACCCTTCAGTCCAACTCATCTATCCTAACCTCTTCTTGCCCCATTTGTTTGCACTTGGCCCATATAACTCTAGACCTCTCCTATTCATATATCCATCCAGATGCATTTTAAATATTGTAATTGTACCAGCCTCCATCACTTCCTCCATACACACATCACCCTCTGCTTGAAAATGTTGCCTCTTAGACCCCTTTTAAATGTTTCCCCTCTCACCCTAAACCTATGTCCCCTAATTCTGGATCTGTCATGATAGACTCCAATCTCAAATTGGTGGTCTCTTTTGTCAGATTACGTTGGGTGGGGAGGATATGGGATGCAAGCAACATAGCAAGATTAGGGCTGAAATGACTACTGTGTACAATGGATTCGGCAGACTTCCTGCACATTTGCTTAAATGCATTTGCATGTATTCTGTTCCTTTTAGGGTTGAAGTAGATTGTTATTGCATAACTTATGGAGTCAGTCTTTTTCTTATGATTGCAATTGTTTCAAATATATTTTTGTAGTGAAGTAAGGTCTTCTTTCTTTTGCCATCCATGATTGCAAAACCTGCCATTGCACCTTTGAAACACTATCCAACAATTTTGCTGACATGAGAATTGGAGCATGATGGAGCACAAGATGCAAATTTCTGGGGTATTTGCCTTAGGGAGACCTGGCTTCATTCTCCACCATCGTTCCAAGCATCTCCATTGTGGTCATACCCTCCTGCTTTTGCATCATTTCGGATCCCACAACAGAAACACCCAATGCTGGTTGATGGGGTTGTGGTCACCCAGTGACAATGCTTCTGCTATTTCCTGTTCTATACCAGAAACTGAATCTTTCTCTTTGGCGCATTTATTCTGCAAACTCAGCAATTATTCAACCAGAGGGCAGAACACCCTGATGTCTGTAAATAAGAGGATGGCATGTTGCATTGTGCTGGCATCTGGGGCTGGCCCATAGAAGAAGCACCAAGGCCCATGACTTGTCTTCCTGGGTCGGTATTGGGAGGCAGATGTTGGCTTGTAACACACACTAAAATGCGATAGTCCTAGATGGGCAAAGTTACCTTGATCAGCAGTACAGCAATATCATGTGATCAGATAACAATGATCTGAAATTACATCGCTTTCAAAGAACAACTACACCATATGGAACCTTTTTCTTCTGAATGCCTAGTTACTTTTGTAAGATTAATGTGTGTATATAGCACAATCCTCACGACTGTAGATATGGAGCTGGGGTGTCTCATATCAGTGGTGTTTAATTACCATTAAATCCATCTCAAATTATTATGTAAAAATAGCAGGAAGCAGACAATCACATTCTATCATCATTGGGTAAGAAGCATTCAGAAATACAATTGCTGCACATGCTGTTGAAATGATGTATGTCATTATTTTCTCTCCAGACTCCCTTCAATGGTATATACGTGCAGCACAGTTCTTCGCACTGCTACCGCGTAGCACCAGGGACCCAGGTTCGATTCCAGCTTCAGGCAACTGTCTGTGTGGAGTTTGTATGCTCTCCCCATGCCTATGTGGGTTTCCTCAGGATGCTCCAGTTTCCTCCCACAGTCCAAAGTTGTGCAAGTTAGGTGGATTGGCCATGTTAATCTGCCCATAATGTTCAGGGATGAATAGGTTAGGTGCATTAGCCATGGAAAATGCAGGGTTACAAGGAATCCCTGCAGTGTGGAAACAGGCCATTTGGCCCAACCAGTCCATACCAGCCCCCCCAAAGAGAATCCCACCCAAACCTATTCCCCTACCCTATTATTCTACATTTCCCTTGACTAATGTACTTAATCTACACATTCCTGAACACTATGGGCAATTTAGCATGGTCAATCCACACTAACCTACACATCTTTGGATTATGGGAGGAAACCAGAACACCTGGAAGAAATGCACGCAGATATAGGGAGAATGTGCAAACTGCACACAGACAGCCACCTAAGGCTGGAAATGGACTCTGGTCCCTGACACTGTGAGGCAGCAGCACTAACCACTGAGCCACCATGCCACCCAAGCAGAGCAGTGCTCTTCTTTCCTGACGGGAAGTTGAACCCAGGCCACAGCAATGACAGTGCCGAATCCTAACCACTAGATTATCATGGACTTGTTGAGTCGAATTGTCTATTTCCACACTGTGGGCATTCTACATAGGTATCTGTATATGTTAATTGTAGCTGCAGAACATGTTCTTTGTCAATCAAATCTGTGCCAACCTATCTATACTAATCCCACTTTCCAACACTTGGCCCATAGCCTTGTGACATTTCAATTGTTCATCTAAAATTTGTGAGGTTTCCTGCAGCTAATACTTTCCAAGTAGTGCACTCCAGATTTCCGTCACCCATTGGGTCAAAAAAGAATTGCTCAAATCTCCTCTCAACCTCCTGTCCTTCACCTTAAACTTATGCCCCCTTGATTTTTACTCTTCAGTGAAGGGGAATAGCTACTAGGCAAAAGTGAGGACTGCAGATGCTGGAAACCAGAGTTTAGATTAGAGTGGTGCTGGAAACGCACAGCAGATCAGGCAGCTTCCAAGGAGCAGAAGGGAATAGCTACTGCCTATCCATCCTTTCAGTGCCCTCATAATCTATGCCCTCAATCAAGTTCCCCCTCAGCCTTCGCTGTTCTAACTAACACAACCTGAGCCTATCCAGTCTCTCTTAGCTAAAATGCTCCAACCTTGGCACCATCATGGTGAATCTCCTCTGCACCCTTTCCACTGAAACCTCATTCTTCCTATGGTATAGTGAACAGAACTGTACACAGTATATTATCTGTGGCCTCATCATGTGCTACATGTCAGACCAAGCCTGGATATTGTCCAGAACTTGTCATATTTGAACATTGCCTGCTTCAGTGTCTGAGAAGGCACAAATGGTGCTGAACATTGGCAAACATACCCTTTTCTAATCTTATGATGGAGGGAAGGTCATTGATGAAGCAGCTGAAGAAAGTTGGGTATAGTCTACTAACCTGAGGAACTCCAGCTTGAGGCCTTGGAGTCTACATCTACATTCCCCTACTCCATGACGCCATATGTCCTTCTTGTATCAGCATGCCTCGGGAACAATCAATTGTTTATTTCTTTATCACTGTAGTTTTGTAATTGGTTTATAATGCGTAAGTTTAGAGGTTTACCAATGGATCTCATGTATCATCCATTATTTGTGAGCAATTCAAGTTTCTGGAACTTGACGACAAATTGCATATCTCTCAACACCAAATCCCTGTCACTGTTTCAAAATATATAATCCTAGAAATATGGAAAATCTGTATGGAGACAGCTGAAAAAATAGATATAATTCATACCAGTTGCTCACCCAGGAAATTGATTTTAGCTTTGAGAGAAGCAATTTTAAAATTTCAGATTCAGTAATCCTTATAAACCTATCCTGTTACATTGTGGCATGAATATAACAATGTCTGAACAAGGGGAAAAACGTACCCTGAACTTTTAATATTGATATTAAATTTCAGTGAATATGTGTCCACAATGAATTTATAGTTTTATGTGTGTATAGTTAATATTTTTTACAAGGTGCTTAAAAAAATAGTCCAATAATATAAACAATTTTGAGCTCAAGCAAGGTTTTATTTTCAAAGTTTTCAGAATTTGCTCTGAAATTAACAGTAGCTGTAAGGTTAAACATAAAGATCTGAAAGTTGCTGTTCATAACCTGCAAGAAATTAGCTTCTGCTTCTCTGGATCCACTTTAGCTTCATTGAAGGACGTGAAGCTCCTGACATTGTATGATAGACAAGGACAAGAACAATACAGAGTGTGTGGGTTTGCACATTTCATTTTAACTGCAATTTTTATTGGTGTGATTAGTCTTAATTGCCATCACACAACCTCTCTAGCACTGAAAATTAAGTTTTATGAGTGTGTCACATTCCTTCAGATTTGAATTGTTAATTCTATCCCATTATCATTAAATTATCAGCTTCAAATCACATGCATTTTAATTGAGCTGTTTATATCTGTGATCCGAAGCCGCAATGACCTGTACATTATTTTCCTTTAATTCTCCCTAAATAACTGTTTTTTTTCCCTCTAAGTGCAGGGTTTTTTGAAATATTTGTTTTACAGGGAAAGAAAATTGAGGAAATATTGCTTTATATAATTTGTTTTTTTAATGTGGGGGCTGGTGAGGTAAAAGGTGAACAAACAGGCTGGACATGGTTAAGGATCCAATGCATCACTGTGTCAGGAATAGTCTCCTGGAAATGAAAAAGTATGGAAATAATTATTTGGAAAGAAGTATTATCCACATAGATGCAAATCTGATGGAGAAACTAATAGTATGGAATAGACCTTTTCAGGAAAATGGGTGTGAGGAAACGTAGTTAATGTAACTGTGTAAATCAGTGGGTTTATAGTGGACATTAGCTGATGGCCTACCTGGCAGAAATAGAGAAAGAGAACTCAAGAAAGGGAAGGGAAATGTCCTCGGCTTCAAACCAACCAGGCTTCACATTCAGCGGATCCTTCTCTGCCATTTCTACACCACAAGACACATTTTCACCTGCTCTTCCCTTTCAGCTTTGCAAAGGGGCAACTCCCTTGGTTACATTTGACAGTCACCTCCAAAGTCCTGCTCATGGCACCTTATTGAACAAGCACTGTGCTGGAGATTTGACCTTTGACACTACTTCACTTCCCTTTGCTATTTTACAATTTGCCTTTTTGCAATTTATGTACATTTACAATGTTTTCTCCTCAACTACACTGAGGAAACCAATGGCAGACTCCATGCACCACACAATTCTCTGTCCATTCCATTCTAATTTCCCTGTTTCAGCCTCCCATGCTGTTCCACAAACTCAACATATACTCCAGGACGAACGACCCACCTTTGGATTCAACACATCAGTCTTCTGGACTTAACACTGAGTTCAACAATTTCAGCTTGTAATCATTGCCTACGTTTTTTTGAATGAGAGCTGTTGGTGATGATTCTGCTATTTCTGCCTTTTCTGGAGCCATCAGTTATTTCTTACTTAGCCCATTCCTGTTTTCTTTCGACTTTTTCATTGTCCTTTTGGCATTTTGGCTTCCATCCTATCCTTGATGTTTCCCCTTGCTCCTTCCTCTCTTTGCTTTCTCTGTCTCTTGTTGAAAAGCTGCAATATCTCTAACTATTTCCAGTTATGATGACATCTCATTGATCGGAAACTAAGTCTGTTTCTCTTTTCTACAGATGCTGCCTGACCTGAGTGTTTCTAGCACTTTCTGTTTTTATTTGAATCATCTATTTAGTTTCAGTCACCATTTCATTTTTTGTGTATTCCTCTAAATTTGAATAGTGATAAACATACATTGTTAATGGATATCTGTAATTGCTTCCCTTGTGGATAGATATAGCAATTAATTTAATCAGAGTAAATTGAATAACTGAGAGACAAAAAGATAAGAAAGAGAACAATTGAAAATTATGGTAAATTAGGGTAAACTAGCACAGAAACAATGGAAACAATGTTATTTTGTGTGACTAAATTTCAAAGAAGTGCTTGCTGAATAATTTATGTCTGACATTTAAGGAGATGCATCTTCTTACTTCTGTCAAGTATTAGCATTACCAACTCATGTTCACACAGCAATGAGTTACAAATTCTTCATGCATCCTGTAATGTGTTTTCACTTTTAAGAGTTTGGTGATCTAAAATATATGGAAAATCATACAATAGGTCAACATAATTTCTAATATTTGAGATCTTTTACTTAAGAATATCACTGTAAAAAGCAAAATGGAAAGGGATGAAGAAAGGTGAATGTGAATTTATGCAGACAATTTTTCATTTCGCATCCATCAATTGGAAGACTTGCTGTTCAGTCACTTGACCAAATATCTATAAAATAGACAATGGGAGAGCTGGCAACAGAAACTCTTAAGCTTTGTCCCACGAGAGTCAAGATATGAATAATGATTTCTTCCTGCAGCACACTTTGTTTATTCATTGTGTGTAGCACTTGAGGAGAGACAATGCATCATTTGTTTTCCACTGTGCTGAAAAATACTTGCCGTGGCACGGTGGCTCAGTGGTTAGCCCTGCTGCCTCACAGCACCAGGGTCCTGGATTCGATTCCCGCCTATCTGTGTGGAGTTTGCACATTCTCCCCGTGTCTGCATGGATTTCCTTCGGGTACTCCGTTTCCTCCCACAGTCCAAAGATGTGCAGGCCAGGTGAATTGGCCATGCTAAATTGCCCATAGTATTGGGTGTGTTCGTCAGGGGTAAATATAGGGTAGGGGAATGAATTTGAGTGGGTTTCTCTTTGGAGGGGTGGTGTGGACTTGTTTGGCCGAAGGGCCTGTTTCCACACTGTAGAGAATCTAATCTAATCAAATATTTACAAGAATACTTCTAGAAGCAGACAATAAAAAAATGTGATCAAAATTACAAGAAAAAAAGAGCAAGGTTTCTAAGTTCCATGAGAGACATTTGATGGACTGCAAGTGTATGGAGGAGAAATGGGACTTAGAAGTCAGCCTACACTTCAGGAAGTGATGAAAGCACATTACTTGACTAGTGAGTAAAGTGTAAATTTGGTTATTCCAAGCTATTGCTGATCCTCACTGTATGGTTCTCATCTCTGTTCGGCTCAGACAATAGGTAATGTGTTAAGAGCAATGTGCATCATAAGGTTGAAATCATATTTTGAATTAAGGAGGGAAGACATGGTGTGGTTTATTTTTTAGTATTCTGGGCTTGTACTGAAAAATCAAGAAATCAGCTTTGTTTATCCACAATTTAATTTGATTTTAACCCTTCAGTTGAAAGGTTCAGTGCATTTGAAAAATGGTTGAGGAGAAAAATGTACTGTTCTTATCAACAGGGATCCATTGACATACAGAAAAAAACGGAACAACCCAGGATGTCAGTGAGCTAAATTGAGTTTTTTGGAGGGATTCTCACTATGCGGTCCAGAGACATTTCTCACCATTTCTTATCAAATGTGCCTCATTAATTCTCTACCCATTGGTTATGACTGATAACATATTACAACATGCCATTCCCAGAACAATGTGCCACTCACCAGATATCCACTGAAAGATCGACATCCCTGGCACTTGCACCACAATTAAAAGGACAATTGGCACCTGGACAAACATTGGCAATTAGGTATTGCCTCTCACTGGCAATGTAATGGCACAACAATCATGAAACCAAGTGGTTTAGGGCATTTAGCCAATATGGTTAACATTGCCTCACACATTTAACCACAAGGCCACACAGTTTACCCATCATAGTTACATTCCATACAAATACCCTCTCTACATTATAAATTCTCTGCCCCCACCACCCACTGAAGACTCATAGCTTGTCACTTTTTTTCAGAGAAACATCACATAGAGGCAAGCGATCCTAAACTTCTAACCATTTTTTTATTTATAGGCTCCAAAAGGAAGCACAAACCAAACAAATAGAGGCTGCAGGTCACCATTGCAATGCAAACCAAATACTGGGACCAAAACCAATGACTATTTAACATTTCATGATGGTTTGTTGCATCCAGCTCTTATTTACAAGAAACAGATATCAGTCAAGTTTTTTTTGTAGCTCCTGATGTAATTGAACTTTGTCATAGAAGACTATTCCTGTGCCCCAGTTCCTCAGCATCCAGCACAGCACCCTTTACCCTGCTCAAATTATGCAGATCATAGTATGCTAATGCCAGCTGCTGGTGAATCCTGCAATGCGAGTCTCTGTTTTATAATTGGCCCGCAAGTGAATCAATGAGGTGCCATGACTGTCGTGTGGCCTTGGCAAGTGCCAGATACCAATGTTCAGAGGCGCATGTTGCACGTGCCAGGGGATCATGCCCTGAGATACTGTTTGATGCCGAGTAATATGGAGGCTCCTTGCAGTCAGCAGTGAGTTGGAGTAGTCATATACCTGCTCAGATTTCCACTTCCAGTTCCCAACATCTAGCTTGCATGGCGCAATTGATAAGAAAAGAAACTGAATATTAATGAAGAAAGTTGCAACATTAACAAGTCATTTAACATATGAGACCCCTCAATCGTCAACTCACTGCCCAGTAAGAAACTTACCTCACCAATTGCAAAAGTGTAAGTTGCAGCAAGATTGTGTGTCATCGTGCAGCAGTTATTTGACAATAACCTGTTCACAATTTCATCAAGAGGAGGTCACACCTGAAAAATCTGTTAGAATTCTTTGAGAAGATAATGAGCAGTTTAGGCAAAGGAGGGCCAGTGGATGGGACCTAATTGGATTTCCGAGAAGGCCTTAGACAAGGTGCCACACAGGAGGCTGCTAAGTAAGACAAGAGCCCATAGCCATTAGGGACACGATACTGGCATGGATAGAGGATTGGTTTACTGGCGGAAGACAGCGAGTGAGGAGAAAAGGGTCTTTTAAGGTAGTAGCCAGTGGCCAGTGGATTTCCACAGGAGTCCATGTTTGAACCACAATTATTCACATCATCCATTAACAACCTGGATGAAGGAACTGAGGGCATTATTATTAAGTTTGCAGATGACACAACAATAGGTGGAAGGACAGGTAGTGTTGAGCAAGTAAGATAGCTACAAAAGGACTTGAACAGACTAGGAGAGTGGGCAAAGAAGTGGTACATGGAATACAATGTGGGAAAGTGTGAGGTTCCACACCTTACTAGGAAGAATAGAGAAATAGACCGCATCTCTCCACCCTTCAGGCACTCTGCCTGTATTCCTGATGAAGGGCTTTTGCCCGAAACATTGATTTTACTGCTCCTTGGATGCTGCCTGAACTGCTGTGCTTTTCCAGCACTACTAATCCAGAATCCGTTTTCTCAATGTGGAAATACAAAGTACAAAAGGATTTAAGAGCTCTAATTCATGATTTTCTTCAGATATATTCAAGCTCTGTTGGCAATTAGAAGACAAACACAGTGTTAGCATTCATTTTGAGATAAATAGAATACAAGAGCAGAGATGTACTGCTGAAGATGTATAAGGTTCTGGTTTGACAACATTTTGAATATTGTGAGCTGTTTTAGACCCCATATCTTAGGAAGGATGCATTGGCCTCAGAGGGAGTCCAAGAAAGATCCTGTGAATGAAGTACTTGTCATAAGAGGGGTGATTGAGGACTCTGGATCTGTACTTGACAGAGTTTAGTCGGATGGGGGTGATCTCATTGAAACTTACAGAATACTGACAGGCCTCAGTAAAGTGGACTTGGAGAAGATGTTTCCACTAGTAGAAGAAACTAGGACCTGAGGGCACAGCCTCAGAGTGACGATTCAAACTGAGGTGAGGATAATTTCCTCAGCCAGAGGATGGTGAACTACTGAACCTATTGCTGCAGAAAGCGGGGGAGGCAAGTCATTGAGTGTCTTTAAGACAGAGATAGATAGGTTCTTTATTCCTGTGTGGATCAGTCTGTGAGGAGGTTCTGCATTGTTCTGTTTCTTGAAGGTTGCCTTGGAGGACACTAACCTGAAAATCGGAGGCTGAGTGTCCATGACTGCTGAAGTGTTCCCTGGCTGGGAGAGAACATTGCTGTCTGAAATTGTTGCACGGTGTCCATTCACTGTCATAGTCTACATTTTCCAGCTGCGTGGCGGTTGACCCATGGTTGCTGTTGTTTCCCCATTGGGCAGAGTTTTTGGTTTGTTTCTGGTTGGAGCTGGGTCTGGGCAAGTACCAAGTCACGTTCAATTCTGATTGGGAGTGCCAGCATGGATTTTGTGTTTGGGGTTTCAGAGGACAATCCGGTCCATAGCAGCTGTTTGGAGACTTCACTGTGACCCCTCGCTACACTGAGGATCAACTGGTCACAGTGAGCAATCCTCACATCAAGTTAGTGGCTGCTCTTCACTGCAACATATTTCAAACTAGATCACAAAACCCAGACGGACAATCCCGCTGTGCAGTGCTGAGAGAGTGCTGCATATTCAGAGGGTCAGTACTGAGGGACTGCGGCACTGTTAGAGGGTCAGTACTGGGGGAGTGCTGCACTGTCAGGGGGTCAGTACTGGGGGAGTGCTGCACTGTCAGAAGGTCAGTACTGAGGGAGTGCTGCACTGTCAGAGGGTCAGTACTGAGGGAGTGTTGCACTGTCAGAGGGCCAGTACCGAGGGAATGCTGCACTATCAGAGGGTCAATACTGAGGGAGTGCTGCATATTCAGAGGGTCAGTACTGAGGAACTGCGGCACTGTCAGAGGGTCAGTACTGGGGGAGTGCTGCACTATCAGAGGGTCAGAACTGAGGGAGTGCTGCACTGACAGAGGGTCAGTACTGACAGAATGCCGCACTGTTAGAGGGTCAGTACTGAGGGAGTGCTGCACTATCAGAGGGTCAGTACTGAGGCAGTGCTGCACTGTCATAGGGTCAGTACTGAGGGAGTGCTGCACTGTCATAGGGTCAGTACCAAGGGAATGCTGCACTGTCATAGGGTCAGTACTGAGGGAGTGCTGCACTGTCATAGGGTCAGTACCGAGGGAATGCTGCACTGTCAGAGGGTCAGTACTGGGGGAGTGCTGCACTGTCAGGGGGTCAGTACTGAGGGACTGCGGCACTGTTAGAGGGTCAGTACTGGGGGAGTGCTGCACTGTCAGGGGGTCAGTACTGGGGGAGTGTTGCACTGTCAGAGGGCCAGTACCGAGGGAATGCTGCACTATCAGAGGGTCAATACTGAGGGAGTGCTGCATATTCAGAGGGTCAGTACTGAGGAACTGCGGCACTGTCAGAGGGTCAGTACTGGGGGAGTGCTGCACTATCAGAGGGTCAGAACTGAGGGAGTGCTGCACTGACAGAGGGTCAGTACTGACAGAATGCTGCACTGTTAGAGGGTCAGTACTGAGGGAGTGCTGCACTATCAGAGGGTCAGTACTGAGGCAGTGCTGCACTGTCATAGGGTCAGTACTGAGGGAGTGCTGCACTGTCATAGGGTCAGTACCGAGGGAATGCTGCACTGTAAGAGGGTCAGTACAGAGGGAGTGCTGCACTGTCAGAGGGTCAGTACTGACAGAATGCCGCACTGTCTGAGGGTCAATACTGAGGGAGTGCTGCACTATCAGAGGGTCAGTACTGAGGAAGTGCTGCACTGTCAGAGGTTTAGTATTGAGGGAGTGCTGCATATTCAGAGAGTCAGTATTGAGGGAGTGCTGCACTGTCAGAGGGTCAGTACTGAGGGAGTGCTGCACTGTCTGAGGATCAGTACCGAGGGAATGCCGCACTGTCAATCAGTCAATACTGAGGGAGTGCTGCATATTCAGAGGGACAGTATTGAGGGAATGCTGCGCTCTCAGAGGTCAGTGCTGAGGGAGTGCTGCACTGTCAGAGGATCAGTACCGAGGGAATGCTGCACTGTCAGACGGTCAATACTGAGGGAGTGCTGCATATTCAGAGGGACAGTATTGAGGGAATGCTGTGCTCTCAGAGGTCAGTGCTGAGGGAGTGCTGCACTGTCAGAGGGTCAGCACTGAGGGAATGCCGCACTGTCAGAGGGTCAGCACTGAGGGAGTGCTGCACTCTCAGAGGTCAATGCTGAGGGAGTGCTGCAATGTCAGAAGGTCAGTACTAAGGGAATTCTGCACTGTCAGAGGGTCAGGACTGATGGAATGCCGCACTGTGAGAGGGTCAGTACTGAGGGAGTGCTGCACTGTCAGAGCTCAGTGCTGAGGGAGTGCTGCCCTGTCAGAGAGTTAGTACTGAGGGAGTGCTGCATATTCAAAGGGTTAACACTGAGGGAATGCCGCGCTGTCAGATGGTCGCAGAGTCTTTTTCCGACGATGGTGATTGCTAGCACGAGGGGACATAGCTTCACATTGAGAGGTGTGAGAAATAGGACAGATGTCAGAGGTCATTTATTTACTCAGACAGTAGTAGGGATGTGGAACATGCTGCCTGCAACAGTTGTAGACTCGCCAACTTTTCGGGATTTAAATGATCATTGGATAAGTATATGGATGAGAATGGATTAGAGTAGGTTAGATGGGCTTCAGATTGGTTTCACAGGGCGGCGCAACATTGAGGGCCGTAGAGCCTGTACTGCACTTATGTTGTATGTCCTATGTTCTATGGTCTCACCAATATACCATGCCTTGGGGCATCCTTGCCTGCAGTTTCTCTGGCAGATGAATGTTGTTGGTGATTATTTTTACTTAGAAATATACAGAAATGTTTGAAGGCCTCTCAGGTAATTTAATTGGAAGTTTCAAACTTGGCTAAAGAAAACTAAGAAAATGAGGATCCCAATGTCTCACAAATTGAAATTCTTCACGTTTGATATGAGCAGCTTGAACATCACTGAAGAACATGATGTCATCCAAGACAAAGCAATCCACTTAACTGACATCCCACATAATGTGTTTAACATTCACTCTCTCTATCACAGGATGTGCAGTAGTAGCAAGATGCACCAGCTACAAGATGCAGTGCAACAACTCACCAAGACTTCTTAAACAGTATCTTCCAAACCCATGATCTCTATCACCCAGAAGACTAAGAATAGCTGGTACATTGAAACACCTTTACCCAAAGGTTCCTGTGTAAGCTGCACACTAACTTGACTTGAAACTACATCACCATTTTTTCACTGTCTAACTCCTGGACCTCATTTAGTCACAGCGCTGCGGGTGAACTTAGATGAAAAGAATTGCAATTGTTGAAGAAAGCAGTTCACTATCACTTTCTCAAAAGCAGTTATGGATGAGCTATAAATGTTGGGTAAGCCAGTAACATCCACATCCCGTGAATGAATAAAAAATTCCATTGATAAATTGCAATTTGCAATGAGCTTGATTAAGACATACTATCTTCATAAAAAAAATCCTATTAGGTCTCAGACACCACAAAATTAAAACAGATTTTGAGATCCCAATTGATATGACTCTCCTCAACCTGAACCTTTATCCACTGTATGAGATTAATATTCCTCCCATTCCTTAGCAACCGTTAGATTTGATCTCATTGGTTTTTCACAATGCTGGTGAAAATCTTCCTTGTCGGTTTGCAAAAAAAGTGAACTTCAAACAAGTTAGACTAGAATTATGGAAGCTGGTTTAGCTTTCCTACAGCTAAAACATGCAAAACATTTCAAATGAATGTCCATGGTTACTGGACTGTTTTGGAACTGAGTCTTGTTCCATCCAGAGGAGTTGATAGGCTGTCCTGAATTTTGATAACATCATTTTGTCCCTTGCTTTCCAGAGAACATGATCTCCACAGAGCACCATACCGGTTTGATTTCTTTATAAACATTTAGTGAACAAAATGCGTTGGTTTCAATGACAACAATTGGAGGTATAAATATAAATATAAATGTGAGAATGCAAAGCTAATTCCATTTATAACCACAAATTCTGCTCTTTCCAGCAAATGACAATGTCCTATCTATATCTGAAGTCTTGTAACGTTTGATTATATGCCAACAATTATTCAAAAGAGTTAAGAGTTAAAAGCAGTTTAATTGGTAAGTGACAGAACAATAGTTTAAGTAAATCAGAATCAAAATGAGCAGATGTACAATGTGTATAAGGTGAGAATAGTTTATCAATTCCAGTCAGCTAGATGAGATGATGTAGTTTGATCTGTGAGATTTAGCAATATCTTCTGTTTTACCTCTCTCGAGTGAGGTGAGAGTGTAAAATTAAAGTTAATCATCCATGTTGAGAAGCTTTCTTCCTTTTCACTATGTTTTTCCTTTCTCAGCCACCATTTATAGCTATTTTAATCAACCTGTTTGGACATTGAATGACACATATGTCAGGTGGGATATGAACCTGAACCATCAAGCTTAGATTTAGGGACACTGCCCGAAAGGTAAATCAGGTATCAGTTGTTCACCATGTCACCAACAATTTATGCTAATGTCTCTGCCGAGTTTCAAACCAAGGCCCTTTCACATGTGAAGTGAATGTGACAACTATAACATCACAGAAACAGATCTGTCCCTTTATGTTCAGTATTTTTACTGTCTGGTAGACACCTTGTATCAGTTATGCATTCAATTATGCCTTCCTGTTCAAATGTCCCATTCTAAAGGACAGGAACAAGAAGCAGATATAACTTATTGAACACTCTAACTTACATTTGATTCCAGATATGCTTACATACAGTCATTGGTCACATTTTAGACTGATAGAGTCATAGAGATGTACAGCATGGAAACAGACCCTTCTGTCCAATCCATCCATGCCAACCAGATATCCCAACCCAATCTAGTCCGACCTGCCAGCAACTGGCCCATATCTCTCCAAACCCTTCCTATTCATATACCCATCCAAATGCCTCTTAAATGTTGCAATACCAGCCTCCACCACTTCCTTTGGCAGCTCATTCCATACCCGTACCACCCTTTGCGTGAAAAGGTTGCCCCTTAGATCTCTTTTATATCTTTCTCCTCTCACCGTAAACCTATGCCCTCTAGTTCTGGACTCCCCAACCCTATTTACCCTATCAATGCCCCTCATAATTTTGTAAACCTCTATAAGGTCACCCCCTCGGAATCTGACTCTCCAGGGAAAACAGCCCCAGCCTGTTCAGTCTCTCCCTATAGCTCAAATCCTCCAACCCTGGCAAAATTCTTGTAAATCTTTTCTGAAACCTTTCAAGTTTAGGAAGTAGACCAGAATTGCACGCAATATTCCAATAGTGGCCTAACCAATGTCCTGTACAGCCGCAACATGACCTCCCAACTCCTGTACTCAATACTCTGACCAATAAAGGAAAGCATACCAAATGCCTTCTTCACTATCCTATCTACCTGCGACTCCACTTTCAAGGAGCTATGAACCTGCACTCCAAGGACTCTTGCTTCAGCAATACTCCCTAGGACCTTACCATTAAGTGTATAAGTCCTGCTAAGATTTGCTTTCCCAAAATGCAGCACCTCGCATTTATCTGAATTAAACTCCATCTGCAACTTCTCAGCCCATTGGCTCATCTGGTCAAGATCCTGTTGTAATCTGAGGTAACCCTCTTCGCTGTCCACTCCACCTCCAATTTTCATGTCATCGGCAAACTTACTAACTGTACCCAAGACTTTATTCATGTCAGAAGAAATAGTAATCTAGGAACCAGAACAGGGAAGGAAAACACCTTTCTATAGTATTCAAATAATGTCTTAAGATTATAACGTCACCAGTCAGCCATTGTTTACATTAACAAATGCTGTTCTAATCTTAAAGGCCAATATCAGTGTACCTCTCAAATCTTCTGCTTTCTGTAGAAAGGAGTCCCGTCCTATTCAGTATTTCCTGAAAGCTATCACCTATCATTTCTAATATATTTCAAGAAAATAAATTTGCATAGTGCCTCTCAATGAATATTGGAACCATGTACAGTATTTCAAGTATTGTCAAACCAAGGTTCTACAGTACATAGAACATAGAACATAGAACATTACAGCGCAGTACAGGCCCTTCGGCCCTCGATGTTGCACCGACCTGTCATACCAATCTGAAGCCCATCTAACCTATACTATTCCATGTACATCCATATGCTTGTCCAATGACGACTTAAATAGAACATAGAACATAAAACATAGAACAGTACAGCACAGAACAGGCCCTTCAGCCCACGATGTTGTGCCGACCATTGATCCTCATGTAAGGTAAACCTAATGTACGAACCCTCAAATTTCTGTGACCATATCCATGTCCAGCAGTCTCTTAAATATCCTCAATGACCTCGCTTCCACAACTGCTGCTAGCAACGCATTCCATGCTCTGACAATTCTCTGCGTAAAAAACCCGCCTCTGACATCCCCTCTATACTTTCCGCCAAACAGCTTAAAACTATGACCCCTCGTGTTAACTATTTCTGCCCTGGGAAAAAGTCTCTGGCTATCAACTCTATCTATGCCTTTCATTATCTTGTACACCTCAATTAGGTCCCCTCTCTTCCTTATTTTTTCCAATGAAAAATGTCTGAGCTCAGTCAACCTCTCTTCATAAGATAAGCTCTCCATTCCAGGCAGCATCCTGGTAAACCTCCTCTGAACCCTCTCCAAAACATCCACATCTTTCCTATAATTGGGTGACCAGAACTGTACGCAGTATTCCAAGTGCGGTTTAACCAAAGTTTTATAGAACTGCAACAAGATCTCACGGCTCTTAAACTCAATCCCCCTGTTAATGAAAGCCAAAGCAACATATGCTTTCTTAACAACCCTGTCACTTGGGTGGCAATTTTAAGGGATCTGTGTACCTGTACACCAAGATCCCGCTGTTCCTCCACACTGCCAAGACTCCTGTCTTTAATCCTGTACTCAACTTTCAAGTTCGACCTTCCAAAATGTATCACTTCACATTTATCCAGGTTGAACTCCATCTGCCACCTCTCAGCCCATCTCTGCATCCTGTCAATGTCACGCTGCAGCCTACAACAGTCCTCCATACTGTCAATAGCACCTCCAACCTTTGTGTCGTCTGCAAACTTGCTAATCCATCCTTCAATCTCTTCATCCAAGTCATTAATAAAAATTACAAAGAGTAGAGGCCCAAAGAACAGAGCCCTGTGGAACACCACTCACCACTGAATTCCAGGCAGAATACTTTCCTTCCACTACCACTCGCTGTCTTCTGTTGACCAGCATATTCTGTATCCAGACAGCAAAATTACCTTGTATCCTACTTCTCCTGACATTCTGAATGAGCCTACCATAGGGAACCTTATTAAATGTAGTTAAAGTTGGTGAATCTACCACCATTGCAGGCAAAGCATTCCATACCCTTACTACTCTCTGAGTAAAGAACTACACCTGACATCTGTCCTATATCTATCACCCCTCAATTTAAATCTATGCCTCCTCGTGTTCGCTGTCACCATACTTGGAAAAAGGCTCTCCCTGTCCACCCTATCTAACCCTCTGATTATCTTATATGTCTCTATTAAGTCACCTTTCAACTTTCTTCTCTCCAACGAAAACAGCCTCAAGTCCCTCAGCCTTTCCTCGTAAGACCTTCCCTCCATACCAGGCAACATCCTAGTAAATCTCCTCTGCACCCTTTCCAAAGCTTCCACATCCTTCTTATAATGTGGTGACCAAAACTGTACACAATACTCCAAGTGCGGCCGCACCAGAGTTTTGTACAGCTGTAGCATAACCTCATGGTTCCAGAACTCGATCCCTCTATTAATAAAAGCTAAAACACTGTATGCCTTCTTAACAATCCTGTCAACCTGGGTGGCAACTTTCAAGGATCTGTGTACCTGGACACCGAGATCTCTCTGCTCATCTACACTACCAAGAATGTTACCATTAGCTCAGTACTTTGCATTCCGGTTACTCCGACCAAAGTGAATCACCTCACACTTGTTCGCATTAAACTTCATTTGCCACCTCTCAGCCCAGCTCTGCAGCTTATCTGTGTCTCCCTGTAACCTACAATATCCTTCATCACTATCCACAACTCCACCGACCTTAGTGTCGTGTGCAAATTTACTAACCCATCCTTCTACGCCCTCATCCAGGTCTTTTATAAAAATGACGAACAGCAGTGGACCAACACCGACCCTTGCGGTACACCACTAGTAACTGGACTCCAGGATGAACATTTCCCACCAACCACCACCCACTGTCTTCTTTCAGCAAGCCAATTACTGATCCAAACTGCTATATCTCCCACAATCCCATTCCTCTGCATTTTGTACAATAGCCTACTGTAGGGAATATTATTGTACGCCTTGCTGAAATCCATATACACCACATCAACCAGTTTACTCTCATCTACCTGTTTGGTCACCTTCTCAAAGAACTCAATAAGGTTTGTGAGGCACGACCTACCCTTCACAAAACCGTGCTGACTATCCCTAATCAAACTATTCTTTTCTAGATGATTATAAATCCTATCTCTTACAACCTTTTCCAACACTTTACCAACAACTGAAGTAAGGCTCACTGGTCTATAATTACCTGGGCTGTCTCTACTCCCCTTCTTGAACAGGGGAACCACATTTGCTATCCTCTTCTGGCACTATTCCTGTAGACAATGACGATTTAAAGATAATGCCAAAGGCTCGGCAATCTCCTCCCTGACTTCCCAGAGGATCCTAGGATAAATCCCATCCGGCCCCGGGGACTTATCTATTTTCACACTCTGCAGGATTTCTAATACGTCTTCCTTGTGAAGCTCAATCACATCTAGTCTAGTAGCCTGTATCTCAGTATTCTCCTCCACAACATGATCGTTTTCTAGAGTGAATACTGTCGAAAAATATTCATTTAGTGCTTCCCCTATCTTCTCTGACTCCACACACAACTTCCCACTACTATCCTTGATTGGCCTTAATCTTACACTCGTCATTCTTTTATTCCTTAAATACCTATAGAAAGCCTTAGGGTTTACCCTGATCCTATCTGCCAACAACTTCTCATCTCACCTCCTGGCTCTTCTGAGCTCTCTCTATAGGTCTTTCCTGGCTACCTTGTAACTCTCAAGCGCCCTAACTGAGCCTCCACATCTCATCCTAACATAAGCCTTCTTCTTCCTATTGACCAGAGATTCCACTTCCTTCGTAAACCACGGCTCCTGCGCTCTACAGCTTCCTCCCTGCCTGACAGGTACATACGTATCGAGGACACTCAGGAGCTTTTCCTTGAATAAGCTCCACATTTCTAATGTGCCCATCCCCAGCAGTTTCCTTCCCCATCCTATTCTTCCTAAATCTTGCCTAATCACATCATAATTGCTTTTCCCCAAGCTGTAACTCTTGCCCAGTGGTAAACACCTATACCTTTCTATCACTAAAGTAAACTTAACAGAATTGTGATCGCTATCACCAAAGAGCTCACCTACTTCCAAGTCTAACACCTGGCCGGGCTCATTACCCAGTACCAAATCTAATGTGGCTTCGCCCCTTGTTGGCCTGTCTACATACTGTGTCAGGAAGCCGTCCTGCACACACTGGACAAAAACTGACCCATCTATAGTACTCGTACTATAGTGTTCTCAGTCAATATTTGGAAAGTTGAAGTCCCCCATGACAACTACCCTGTCTCTCTCACTCCTATCGAGAATCATCTTTGTTATCCTTTCCTCTACATCTCTGGAACTATTCAGAGGCCTATAGAAAACTCCCAACAGGGTGACCTCTCCTTTCCTGTTTCTAACCTCAGCCCATACTACCTCAGTTGACGAGTCCCCAAAAATCCTTTCTGCCACTATAATACTGTCTTGACCAACAATGCCACACCTCCCCCTCTTTTACCATCTTCTCTGTTCTTACTGAAACATCTAAATCCTGGAACCTGCAACAACCATTCCTGTCCTTGCTCTATCCATGTCTCCGAAATGGCCACAACATCGAAGTCCCAGGTACCAACCCATGCTGCAAGTTCACCCATCTTATTCCAGTATTTAAGTTTAATATTATTTAGCTGATTTTCAATTCCATTTCTCGAGAAAGAGCATTTGTGTTCTGCTAGTTATTTTTAATGACCTTATTGATTTGTTGCCTAATTACTCTGGTGAAATGGACAGAAACAGGCAGATGCAATTCAGTGCAGAGAAATGCAAGTGATGCATTTTATTGGTAAAATGAATGAAGGAAAGCAACGTAAGGGGACTAATTGAATTTTAAAAAAGGTTGTGAGGGGTTTACATAAACAGAAAGATCAGTTGGTGCACAAACATTTAACGTGAAAGATAAAGTTGACATGTAGTTAAAAGCATATTGTGAACTTAACTGAACAGAAAAGCAGAGAAGTCTTTTTAAACCTTACACATTACTGATTGTATTTAAGCTGGAATACAGTATTGTGACCAGTTCTATCCACCACACTTTAGAAAGCTTGAGAGGGTGGAAAGAGATTTATAATAATCAAGGTTGAGTGACTTCAGGTATGCAAAGAGGCTAGAAAATTAGTTAGCTCCCCTTTGAGCAAAAATTCTGCAACATTCATCCTTTAGATGAAAAGTACAATCACACAACAGGATTGGTGAAGCAATAAAGTGAAATTTTACTTGAAGATAGGCCTATACACCGGAAGTACTTGCTGAGAGCTTAGTACTTCTGATTTTTATCATTGTTCCAAAAGACTGCCTTACAATTCAGATGTTAAAGTACATAGTGATTGCCAGAAGTTTAAGATTCACATCCTTAAAGGTGTAAGCAGATCACACCACAATATCCTGTTTATTTTCCAGCTGAGAGGTTACCCTTAAAGAATCAAGCTATTTACAATACTGGTAGAGGACATAATATTTGACTGAATTAATTTTAGCACATAATGCTGAATCTACAAATTTCTGAAACATACTGGCCAATTGTCTCCAGCTATATTTATGCTGTTCTTTGCTAGAGGCTGCTGTAAATGTTTAGTTTCTCGTTAGGAGCACTTTGCTTTTGTTGTATTTTTGACCATGTTCTAGTTGCATTAAGATTACTCAATGTCTCTGATTTTGGTACTGCTTTAATTTGGCATCTGTTTAATCATATAGTCATGCCATTCCTGACCTTGTTTCTTAGCATTTGCTGACGATTTCAGCTCAATTACAGGTACCAAAAGTTGGGTGTCGAATCCAAACTTTCTATCTGATTTTCAGGTTGGGTAGGGCATTGCCTGCACGCCAGTAATGAGGCATTTTTCAGCTCCTCTCATTTTTAAATTAAAGACATTGTGTGCTTTTGGAAGTGTGATTTTCTGCCAAATAACAATTTCTCATTGGTGTGGCAGTATGGATGAAGTGTACACATTCGGATTGGATATTCATATTCAGTTAAAAGAATGTCATGTAGCTAGTAGGCTGATGATCTGCATTGCAGAGTTAAGTTATCTACTCTATCTACTTAGAGTAAGCAGAAAATGTCTTACGATCTGGTCATTCTCATCATAAGGTGACTGAACATTTAATGAATCATGTCTTTATGTTGTTTATCATGCTCTTTCAGTTGTTTGGAATGTTTTTGGGGTCTGGCTTTTGCATGCAGTTTCTCATGACATGACAAGAATTAATTTGGCCTTTGGAAACACTGGTGCAGAAATCAATGTCTCCTGTCACCGTAAGCATTGCATATGTCTTTGAAAGCTGACTGAGCAATTTCAGACCGCAAACATGAAGCCACATTGTTAACTAGACTTGCCTTTATTGGCTTTGTGCCAATAGTGGACGAATTGCTCGGACCAATAGTCTCTGTCTGTCCATTAGTATGGATTTGTACTTCTGAATGCTTTATGGGTTTAACTTTATGGGTGGTCCATGAGATTGTTCTGGAACACTTCCACAGGGGGAGGCACTATCTCAGTTATTCTGTTGGCTAGCTTAGCTGTCGAGCAGTCACAATCATGTCTTGGTTTTTACAGCTTCTTATAATTTGGCTGGTTATTACCTGAAAGGCATGAATTTCCACACAATGATGAGCTTCACTGGCAATTGATCTTTGAATGTACAAAGATTCAGAGGTACAGATTCCGAAGTACAAATTCTTCAGGAAAAAAATTATAAAATAAGGAAATAAAAATTCCAGCATTATAGACCATAGGAATAAATTAGAAAATTAAAAAGTTCAGAGGCTGGGAGACTGCTCTGGAATCATCTCGAGGCCTGAAGTCTACGCTGAGGCCACACAGGGGCTGCCACCCCAAGCCAAGAAATTGCCATGCTGGGTCCATGCTGAGGTTGGGAGTTCGAGTCTGGGTTGAGGCCAGGAGTTCAGGACATTCACTGAGAAGAAAGATGAAAGAAAAAGTCACAGAAAACTGAATTAAAAGGAGAAATAAAGAAAAGAACTGGTCAGAGCGGTCGAGCTCTGGCAGCAGAGTCATGATCTTGGAAATCACACAACACCAGGTTATAGTCCAATAGGTTTATTTGGAAGTACAAGCTTTCGGAGCACTGCTCCTTCATCAAGTTGTTAGTGACTATAACCTAGTGTTGTGTGATTTTTAACTTTATCCAACCAAATCCAATACCAGCACTTCCATATCATGACCATCTTGGAAGAGATCTTTTCCTACTAATTGAATGTGTTTCGAAGTCGAAAGAGTGTATGGGTCACTTTAAGAGAGTGGTGCCTTTTCTGAGTTGAAAGATTGTGACAGCACATGTGCCTGTGACTAGCTGACAGGTGCAGAGAGCACTGAGAATTGATAATATGTAACAATCAGCTTGGGATTGTGTTTTGATGTTAAGGCAATCGGATTTGAATTTAACTAATTAAATTAAATTTTGCCCAGGATACCAAAAACCAAATGAATTTGAATTTGATTATATTGACAACATTGGTCCAATGAGAGGATATAAGTCTTGGGTTTATAAAAAGGAAAATTAGTCAGAGCTAACTGCCCATCAAACATGAGAGCGCATGTCATCTGAAAAGGAGTCTCAACTCTCTCAATGAAATCTCTCAGAAGGTCCCATATATGAGAGGTACCAAGGAATTTTATACAAAGACACACACAGTAAAAAAAATCATAAAAGATGGCCGAGGGAGAAAACAAAATAATTGGAAGGGCTGAAGAAAGTAGCAAATTTGGAAGAAAGCAGCAGATTCAGAAGACAGCATTAGAGACTGTATGGGATTTGAGAGATTAAGTTAATTTAATGTTTAGTAATGCATTATTAAAGCAGCATTTTTATAGAGTTAGGGTCAGATAGTTATTAGTTAAGAAAAAGGGGGCTGGAGCTTGTTAATAGTTTTTGTTTAATATTCACTGTTAGAATTAGGAAAATAAATTGATTTTTTTTTTCTTTAAAAAGTGGAAATCAGGGGTTTTCTTTCACTCACTCAGACTTTTAGCAGATTACCAAGTTAGGTGAGCTCTTCTGGTGTGTTAGTTTTAATTAGCAGAGGGGTTCAACCTCCACGGCATAACATATGAATGAAATTTCATAGAGTTACATTTTTTGAGTTTTAGAGGATTTTAATGCTAACTGGAGCTTATGGCAGCAATTCAAATTTTCTCCAGAGTTTCAAGAGTTAATTCAGGTTGGATTTGCAGCAGCCTAGCGATTACATGTGCCTTTTTTTATTCACTGGTGAGGTATGGGTGTCGCTGGCTGAGCAAGCATTTATTCCTCCTCCCTGATTGTCCTTGAGAAGGTATTCCTAGATTTTTACCTGCTCATGAGCTGCCTTCTTGAACCACTGCAGTCCATGTGCTATTGTTAGATTACCAATACACTTTTGGAGGGAATTCAAGGATGTTGACCAAGGAACAGTGAAGGAACAATGATATACTTCCAAGTCAGGATGGTGAGTGGCTTGTAGGTGGGGGTGTTCCTATGTATCTGCTGCACTTGCAGTTCTGGATGGAAGTGCTTGTGGGTTTGGAAAGTGCTGTCTGAGGATCTTTGGTGAATTTTTGCAGTGCATCTTAGTAGATATGCTCAGTAGCCGCACTGTGTACGCAATGGTGGACAAAGTAGATGCTTGTGGACTTGATGCCTATCAAATATGTTGCTTTTTCATGGATGGTGTAAAGCTTTTAGAGTGTTGTTGGAGCTGCACCCATCCAGGCAAGTATTCCAACACGTTCCTGACGTGTACCTTGTAGACAAGCTAAGAGAGTCAGGAAGAAGGTTACTTACTGTATTATTCCTAGATTTTTACCTGCTCATGTAGCCACTGTGTTTATGTGGTGAGTCCAGTTGAATTTCTGGTCAAGGGCAACCCCTGGGAGACATTGTTAGAACATAGAACTGTACAACCCAGGAACAGTCTCTTCGGCCCTTGTGCCAAACATGACAGCAAATTAAACTAATCCTTTCTGCTTGCCCATGCTCAATATCCCTCCATTCTTGGAAATTCATATGCTTATCTAAAAGTCCCTTAAACACCCTCATCTTATCTGCCTCCACCACACCCCTGGCAGCATATACCAGATTCTTACCACTCTCTGTGTAAACAATTTGCCCCTCACTTCTCTTTTGAAGTTTCCCCTTCTCACCATAAATGCATACCCCTTAGTTTGAGATATTTAAATTCTGGGAAAAATATTCAGATGCTGCCTCACAGCGCCAGGGACCCGGGTTCAATTTCCGCCTCGAGCAACTGTCTGTGTGGAGTTTGCATGTTCTCCCCATGTCTGCATGGGTTTCCTCTGGGTGCTCTGGTTTCCTCCCTCAATCCAAAGGTGCGCAGGTCAGGTCAATTGGCCATGCTAAATTGTCCACAGTGTTAGATGCATAAGTTAGGGGAATGGATCTGGGTAGGTTACTCTTCGGAGAGTCTGTGTAGACTTGTTGGGCCAAAGGGCCTGTTTCCATTCTGTTGAGAATTTAATTTAATCTAAAACCCTATCTATGCATCTCCTAATTTTATAGACATCTATCAAGTTTCCCCTAAACTTCAGTCACTACAGAGCAAATAACCCGAGCTTTTCAGCCTCTTCTTATAGCTCATACCCTCTAATCCGTGTAGCATCCTGATAAATGTCTTCTGCACCCTCTCCAAAGTATCCATATCCTTCCTGCAATATGGCTCCCAGAATTGAATGCAATACTCTAAGTGTGGCTTAACCAAAGTCTTATAAAGCCACAACAAGACATCCTAACTCTTGTACTCAATTCCCTGACCCATAAAAGCAAGCATGCCTCAGACTGTCTTTTCCAGCCTAACAACAGGGAACTACGGACTTGAATCATAAGATCTCTCTGTACATCAATACTGTTCAGGGTCCTGCCATTAACTCCATATTCTTTCTTAACATTTGATCTCCTAAAGTGCAGCACCTCATACTTACACTGGTTAAACTCCATATTCCATTTCTGTGCCCATTTCAGCAACTGTATCATTTGACAACCTTCTGCACTATCCACAATTCCACTGATCTCTGTATCATCTGCAAACTTACTAACCTGCCAATCTACATTTACATCCAAGCCATTTATATATATCACAAACATCAGAGGTCACAGTATAGATGCTTATGGAACACCAATAGTCACAGACCTCCAGCTGGAAAATCAACCAATCACCACTACCCTCTGCTTTCAATGGGAAGCCAATTCTGAATCCACCTGACCAAGTCACCATGGATCCCATGCATCTTAATCTTCTGGATAAGTCTACCATGAGGTTTTGATAGCCTTACCAAAATTCATGTAAACACATCCATTACTCTACCCTCATCGATCACCTTTGTTACCTCCTCAAAAAATTAAATTAATTTAGTAAAACACGACCTCCCCCGCACAAAGCCACTCTGACTGTCCCTAATTAGGGCATGTTTTTTCAAATGTGCGTAAATCCTATCTATAAGTATTTTCTCCATTAACTTCCCAAACACTGATGTGAGATTCACCGATCTACAGTTCCCCTGATTATCCCTATTTAAATTCTTGAACACAGCAACAACATTAGCTACTTGCCAGTCCTCTCGGACCTCTCCAGTGGCTAGCGAGGAGGCACAGGTCTTGGTCAAGGCCCCAGCAATCTCCTCTCTTGCATCTCTCAATAACCTGGGGTAGATACCATCGAACCCTGGGGATTCATCCACCTTAACGTTCTTCAAAAGACCCAACACCATTTATTTTTGATCTCAAACTACCCTAGCCTATTACCATGCTCCACACAAATCTCACTACCTTCCATATCCTTCTCCTGGGTGAATACTGTTGCAAAGTACTCATTTAAGATCTCATCATCATTCCTCTGCCTTCAAGCACAAGTTCCATCCTATATCCTTGAGTGGTCCTACCTTCTCCCTAGTTATCCTTTAGTTTTTAATGTATGTATAGAATGCCTTGGGATTCTCTTTAATTCCATTTGACAAGGGGATTTCATGGCCTCTTCTTGCTCTCCTAATTCCCAGCTTGAGTTATTTAGTGTGGCATTCAGTGATGTTAACACCACTGAATGTCATTGATTAAAATCATGGTAGTGTTGAGGTCTTTCTATTCTTTCCCAGTTTTAACTCCAATCTTTGCCTAAAAATTAATTTTCTTAGGCAGAAAAAATGCTTACAGACTTCTATAAATTTAAATTGTGAAATATATTCATCATTTTATTGGCTTCTTCAGGTCGCTATGGTTATTACATCTTGTTCCAGCCCAGAATGCAGGATTTTAGCTTTAGCTCACAATAATTAATTCTCCTGTCTGTGAAGTTACACTTAAAATGAAATTATACGTGGGGTTTGCTGTTTTTGCATGTCTGTGCATGCAGAAACTTTACATGTTATACTCTTCCAGATTTGAACATTCTTTACCAGGACACAATGCCTGCTGACTGTGATCCCAGAAAAAAAATACTGTCGGTATTGTTCATAACAAACCTACAAAATCCTGACATATGTGAGGGATGCATTTTTTTTATTATCACATCCACTTTCCTGTTGGATGTGAGGGAATTAAGTCTTTTACGCTACTTAATCAAATCTTCAAAATCATGCTGCTACATTGTCATGGATAGTATACTTAAAAACAAACACCTTTAGAAGCAAAAAAGCTGAAAAGACATTACATTTCTTTGTTTCAGACATTTACACAATAAAATACTAATCACACACCAGAATTGTTGAAACAAATATAGTTCTTTAAGGGTGTTGGTTTGCTCGCTGAGCTGTAGGTTTGATATCCAGACGTTTCATTACCTGGCTAGGTAACATCATCAGTGGCGACCTCCAAGTGAAGCGAAGCTGTTGTCTCCTGCTTTCTATTTATATCTTTCTCCTGGATGGGGTTCCTGGGGTTTGTGGTGATGTCATTTCCTGTTCATTTTCTGAGGGGTTGATAGATGGCATCTAGATCTATGTGCTTGTTTATGGCATTGTGGTTGGAATGCCAGGCCTCTAGGAATTCTCTGGCATGTCTTTGCTTAGCCTGTCCCAGGATAGATGTGTTGTCCCAGTCGAAATGGTAGTTTTTTCCTCCGTGTGTAGGGCTATGAGGGAGAGGGGGTCGTGTCTTTTTGTGGCTAGCTGGTGTTCGTGTATCCTGGTGGCTAACTTTCTTCTCATTATCTATAAAATTCTATGCAAGGACTGCTACAAACACTACGTAGGACAAACAGGAAGAAAGTTAGCCACCAGGATACATGAACACCAGCTAGCCACAAAAAGACACAACCCCCTCTCCCTCATAGCCCTACATACGGAGGAAAAAAAACACCATTTCGACTGGGACAACACATCCATCCTGGGACAGGCTAAACAAAGACATGCCAGAGAATTCCTAGAGGCCTGGCACTCCAACCACAACCGCATAATCAAGCACATAGATCTAGATACCATCTATCAACCCCTCAGAAAACAAACAGGAAATGACATCACCACAAACCCCAGGAACACCATCCAGGAGAAAAATATAAATAGAAAGCAGGAGACAACAGCTTCGCTTCACTTGGAGGTCGCCACTGATTATGTTACCTAGCCAGGTAATGAAACGTCTGGATATCAAACCTACAGCTCAGCAAGCAAACCTACACCCTAAACCTCAACCTGAGCTACAAACCTTCACAAACCTTGCATTGTTCTTTAAAGAACTCTATAGGGATATCATTCAGTCGGTGTAGTACATGTGAATTCTATCTGAATTCTAAAGGTGTGAACACATCATATTAAAACAATGATCAAGTAAAAATTTCACAGAAGTAATCAAATTATGCATAAATAAGGATGATCTGTTTCCACTATCAGGAAGTCAGTAACAAGAGAACATAGAATTAATGTAATTGCCAAAGGAATTGATCTTTCAACACAGAGAATCGTGTAATCTAGATTGAATGGTGGAAGTAGGTTCAATAATAGTTTACAATAGGAAATCAGATAAATACTTAAAGGGCAAGAGAAAAGCAAGATTGTGAGGAAAGAACAGGGGTATGGATTTAATTGGTCAGCTCTTTCACTGGCACTCTGCTCAAATGTGTTTTATCTCTGCTGCATCATTTGACAATCCTATATAATTAAGCAATTAGATAAGTAAATCAACAAGACCACAAAACCACAGCACTTGAGAAGAAAATAAGACTGGTAATCAGGAAGGACAGTATCCTGCTGTTCTGCCATTAGACAAAGATATAACTGAGCAGCATTAATACAAATTAATATAGATTTTGTCCAGACTGATCTAAAATAAACAATTAGCAGTATAGATTCTACTCTGAGATTTCAAGGCTGTGCAGTAATGAAGTGTAGTGGCTCAGTGGTTAGCACTGCTGCCTCACAGTGCCAGGGACCCAGGTTTGATTCCAGCCTCAGGCAAATGTCTGTGTGCAATTTACACACATTGTCTGTGTGGGTTTCCTTCTGGTGCTCAGTTTTTTCCCACTGCCCAAAGATGTGTAGGTGAAGTGAATTTCACTTACTAAATTTCCCTGAGTGTGTAGGTTAGGTGCATTAGTCAGGATAAATGTAGAGGTCTGTATGAGTTTCTCTTTTGAGAGTTGGTGTGGACCCGTTGAGCCAAATGGCCTGTTTCCAGACTGTAGGAATTCTATAAAAATGGATGCAAAGTCATGAATAATTTCAAAGTCAGTTGATTGTGTTTTTCTGACAATATCACCAACCAGTGAAAGTGAAAATAAGACAGATAATTTTGCTAACATTGATTTATGTTAAAAGACATAACAAATGCAGAACATTCCAGTATAACAAAACAAACAATTGTGGATGTTGGAAACCTGAAACAAACAAAAACAGAAATAGCTGGAGAAACACAGCAGATCTGACAGTACCTGTGAAGAAAAAAAGTTAAAGTTTTGGTCCCAGTGCCCTTTATTCAGCACTCCAAACTATTTATTTTAGCTTAATTTGACACAATTAACTGAAATAGTATTTATTGCTGCTTAATACAGCATATATTGTCGAACATCTTGGTGATTATTCAGCCTGGTTTGTCTATTAACAACTTGCTTGTTTCATGTTCTAAAGGGTAATGAGTAGTGTGGGAAATTTATAAATTCAGTTTGTTATACCTCCAACTTATATCTCTCTCATTGGTTAAACTGCATTGAGGAGCATTTTTACTGTTCATTGCTGTCAATTGAAAACTCAATTGCTTCAAAACATTTCAGAACATCTTCTGTGCATATTTTGATGGAAAATCAGATAAGGCAAAAAATAAATACAAGAATCACAAGTGATTAAAGCATGCCTTAGGGTAACTGCAGCTCACATTGAATAGGCTACTGAGAAGTTGCAGACCTCAGAGGAGATGTAACATTGTAAGAAGTCAGCTTGAATTTAAGTCTGCATATAGTGACTAAAGCAAGCCAGGACATCTTAAAGGGGAGGGCTAGTTTGGCTCTAGCAGATGCTGAAAATCATTCCACAAGTGAATTGGATCTGTTTAGGAAACAAAAACAGTACACCAGATTTGGAAACAGACAGGGCTTTACTTTCTCTACTTGCATATTGTTTCATTGTTGTGTCCATTAGATAGAACACAGGTATCAGTGGGGTGACAATCCCAGGTAATGAAGACACTCAGTTCAAAGCTGCCTGCTATGTGCATTCATGACATTTCCATTTTCTGATGTGGGTTTTGCCCCCAGCTGGGTATTTTTCGTGATGTGGTAGTGCTTATGTTATCCCACACAATGTAAGAAAATGAATGTGGATCTTGTAGTGTTGAAACATTCAACAGTCACTTGTTGTAGCTGCCTATTTACATACAAAAAACACATTCTCAGTCTATCATTCACAGACCCACAAATGTCTGGGCATTCAGCAAAAAGATCGGAAACTGCAACCTAATTCTCATAGGGTGTCACACTCAAAATAATCCGAGTTAAGATATTATTATACTCTCAGATAAAGGGTGGCATGATGGCTCACAGCACGAGGGATCCAGGTTCAATCCTAGCCTTGGGTGACTGTCTATGTGGAGTTTGTACATTCTCCCTGTGTCTGTGTGGGTTTCTTCCCACAATCCAAAGATGCACAGTTTAGGTGAATTGGCCATGTTAAATTGCCCATAGTGTTAGGTGTATTAGTTGGAGGGAAATGGGTCTGGGGAGAGTTACTCTTTGGAGGGTTGGTGCGCATTTGTTGGGCTGAAGAGCCTGTTTCCACGCTGTAGGGAATCTAACATGGAGCAGTGACACCATGACCATATCCTTTAAAGTTATAATGACATACTGGCTGTAAGACATTACCTAAGATCCCCCTTTATCCAGATATTTAAAAATATCCCAAACAGATGGTTGTACTTAGGCACTTGTTGTCAATTTGAATAGTAAACAAACAGGTAAACAGACTTTATTCACATTTCAAGTTTTGATGTCTGCTTCAGAGGTTTAGCAATTGGTCCTGATTTGATGTCCGTCTGGAGGTGTACATGTTCTTCTCCATTTCACTTGTCTCACACTGTGATGGTTTTGTTCCTGGTTGCTTTAATACAACATCACCACACAATCATCATTGTCAGAGTGTTCTTCTATTCTCTCTTCACGTGGGACTGACATTCTGTGCATTGGTTTGAGCTGGCCCCTATTCCTTTGTTTTGTAGCACCATGATCAGTAATAACTTGTTATTATTTGGGATAGTTGCATATTTCAGAAACCTTAGATAGTAGCCAAGTACTTATACCTAGACTTCTAAATAGCACCCTCAACCCAGTGCCTCTTCCTGCTTGCTGGTCTTGTGTCAGTTTTATTCTTCTCTGATTTTCAAGAAAAATATCCTGTAACTGGAATGTTTAGATAATTGGTTTTTGGACACGGTTGTATAGGCCAAGTTATTAACTGCATTTAAGATAGAGATACATAGGTTCTTTATTAGTAAAACAATAAAAGGTTATGGGAAGAAGGCAGGAAAGTGGGGTTGAGAAACATATCAGCCTTGATTGAATAACAGAGTAGACGTGATGGGCTGAACCGTAATGATCAACCATCCACACTCTCATTTACATCGTTTATATATATATATATCCTGAACAATAAGGGGCCTGTGCTACAATACTGGATACTGGCCTCCAGTCACACAAACAGTTTTCTACCACCGCCCTCTGTCTCTCATGTGGGACCTTGTCAAAGGCTATGCCGAAATCTGTATAAATGGCATCAATTGTACTACCTGCATCGACACAATTGGTCTTCTCTTCGAAAAATTCAATCAGATTTGACAAGGATGATGTTCCTCTTACAAATCAATGCTGACTATCTCTGATCAAACTTTGCTTCTTTTAATGAAGATTAATTCTCACCTTCAGAATGTTCCCCAATACTGATGTTATCAGCTTTATTTCTACCATCTTCTTGAAAAGTGGAACCACATTAGCTGTCCTCCAATCCTCTGGAACCTCCGCTGCTGCCAGAGAAGAATTAAAACTTTGAATCAGAGCCCCTGTAATTTTTTTTTCCCTTGTCTTCCACAACAGCCTGGGATGCAACTCATGTGGAACTAGGAATTTATCCATTTTAAAACCATCTTAACCCTCCAATACCTTCTCAGACGCTATATTGATCTGCTCAACAACCTCGCAATCCACCTTTCTGAATTCGGTACCTCCATTCTTCAATGTGAAAAGAGTTATGAAGTATTGATTTGACACTCTACCAATGTCCTCTGGTTCCTTGAAGATTTCTCCCTTTGGTCCTAATAGGCTTTACTCTTTCCCTGGTTATTCTCTTCCCCTTGATATATTTCCTTTACACATGTGATGAAGCAACAAACCTTTCATAGGATGAATGGCTTCCGTTATCCATCAAATTCAAAAATAAAATTGACAGTTCACTTTCATGCTTCTTGGCTTTGGAGTGGAACTGTGAAGAATGGGGTAAGAGAACAACTCAACACATTCTTGATGAAGAGCATATGCCCGAAACGTCAACTCTCCTGCTACTCAGACGCTGCCTGACCTGCTGTGGCTTTCCAGCGCCACACTTTTCGACTGATCTCCAGCATCTGCAATCCTCACTTTCTCCCATGAAAACAACTCCAGTCCATTAGAAGGACATGTAAATGAGCGAAAATCAAACACCATGGTATGTTAAAGGCCAAAGTGTCAGAGAAACAGATATGATAGTCTCTAGGCAGAAACTAGATCCTGAATTTATCCATTTTCAGATAAAATATCCACATGTCCTGAGAGACATTTCTTTTTCACACAGTCATCTGGTCTACACCTCATTGCTTGTGCAGTCAGGTTTTCAGCTGCCTTTCTTTGTGTTGCTCAAGAGGTAGAAGAGATTGTCACTGCTGGAACCTTCTGGTTTTCATGAATGTGGCACCTTACTTAAAGCCCAGCTGCACACCATTTCAGATGCTGCTAATCACAAATGACCCCTCACACTGTTTTGAATGAGATTCAACATTCAGTGCATAGCCCAGAGGAAAGGAGAGTGCACTCTCTGTGACACAGACAGGGAGCTGGAGGTGCTCATTGAATAGGAATTGGGACGAGGGCAGTACTTTATTTTTCCAGCCAACCACCACAGCAGACCTAGAGGAAATGCAGTCCAGGTTATTGCTCATAGATTGTAATAAGTCCATGAGACATAGGAAGACAATTAGGTCATTCAGCCCATTGAGTCTGCTCCACCATTCAATGAGATCATGTTTGATCTGATAATCCCCAACTCCACTTCGTGCCTTTTCTCCAAAACCCCTGATTCCCCTATTCAAACAAGCCTGCCCATGATTTATTAAATCACTGCTCAGCCTTCTTTTCTCCAAAAAGAACAGTCCCAAATTCTTCACTCTATTCTCATAACTGAAGTTTCTCATTCATAGAAATCACTTCTACATTCTCATGAACATTGAGAAAGTGTGACCTGAGTGAAAAGAGCCAGCAACTGAGCTTGCCCTTAACTGCAAGGATTGAGAAGGGAGGATAAGTTACAGTCGTTAAATTTCATGTCAAATTTGGGACAGAAAGAAATAAAGAGAGTAAAGGAAAAAGTAGATTGGGATCAATAAAAATTCAAAGCAAATAAAATGTTTTAACATTTTCAACAACAATTGAAATTTTGAAGGAGTGTAGCATTACACATACAAAAAGTAATATTCAGCCCTGAAGTTGACAGGGAATATTTAATATGTCTTCCTGTTTGGCAGTAAAGGTGAAGCTGCCATAGTCATAAAGGACCAAGTGTAGCTCTGTCTTTACAGAGAGATGGCTAATGGTGGTTTAACCTGAGGATCACCAAACCTCAGGTGTAAGGGTGAGGTTGAGAAGGCAGGACTTTCATGGTAACCTCAGCTAGTATGGGAACAGAACCCGCACTATTCACATCATTAATCACATTTTAAATCAGCTGTGTTAACCTACCCCTATTAGGCAGTTCCATAAGACCAAAGATGACTTTCTTTGACAACAGAGTTGAGGTGACTAAATAGGCAAATACACTAATAGAATTGGAGCAAGTGGAATTAAATAGTTAAATGACTGAATTTGCATGGTTTCACCTTCTGTAGCAAATTTAGAATCTAAGTACAGCAACATCAATGCATGGGAGAATGAATAAGGAGAGAGTGAACAAAATCCCTTTCTTATGGTGTTAGTGGTTGAGTCAGGGTATCATTTCAGTTTCTATGTTTAATCTTTCGTCTGATCTCACCCGAGATAGGAGTGGCCTGTGTGCTCTAAAAAACACCTTGTATTATTTGCCTCAATATTACTTTGATAGTAAACTAGCAACAAATTTCCACTGCTGAATCTAGTAATAAAACTAATAAAGTGGTTAAGTGTAATATTCACAAGTACCTATGAAGGGATGATCATAAAATGATATGTTTTAACTCTATACACAAGGGGAGAAGGTCAGCACAGAAAAAAAAATATTTCATCTTCTCCTGTTTAGTTGTTTTTTAACACAGAGGCACAGGATATATAAACTTTTTTTATGAGCATTCTCCCAAGGTCTCACCATGAGAAATGAAATTGGTAGACATTTATATCATTGCTTCAGGGATTTCAATGATTTTATGCTGAAGCAATGATGAGAGATTGGGTGAAAATCCATGGAATGTTTACTCCTCATGCTGTTCCCCAAGTTTGCAAAAAGATATTAAAATATGAGCTATTTGTGTTGAAATCTACCATTTTCTGCATAAAACAGCTTTCTATCTCTTCTTTTCGTAGAGCAAACCCCAGTAACTTGAGAAGGTGTGATGACAACCTTGCCATTCATCCATTTTCATTGCATGTTTTGATGATAATATTAAAAACTTCTATTCTGATCTTCTAATCCACAAGAAACAGCTTCTTACTGATGGATAACTGTGAGACTAACACTATTGTAGGAACTCACTCAACAACAAAATTCAATTTCAATGTACATTTTCTCAGGTTATTGGCAAACAAGTTTATCTTGAGTAAATGGTGAATGCATACTTTCAACACATTATTTTCAAAGAAGCAAAATTAGTTTTATCATTTTTCTGCATAGTGTAAATGATTAATCCTGAAGTAAAATATGGGATGTGTTTTAATGTCAAGCCATATTAAAATCTTTCCCACACATCTTACACATGTATCCCATGGTTGTGGCTATATGAGTGAAATCCTATTTTTATTCTACAATAATTAAAAGAGTTATTTCTCATTGGATTGATGCAACAACAGCTAAAGATTTTCCTGTCATCATTGACTCCTTAGTGCTTTCCATGCCCTGCAGCGCTTTTCATGATTCATTGACCTTGCTTTGATGTACAGTCCCATTCTCATATTTATAGAGTCATAGAGTCATAGAGATGTACAGCATGGAAACCGATCCTTCGGTCCAACACTTCCATGCCGAACAGATATCCCAACCCAATCTAATCCCACCTGCCAGCACCCAGCCCATATCCCTACAAACTCTTCCTATTCATATACCCATCCAAATGCCTCTTAAATGTTGCAATTGTACCAGCCTCCAACACTTCCTCTGGCAGCTCATTCCACCCTCTGTGTGAAAAAGATGCCCCTTAGGTCTCTTTTATATCTTTCCCCTCTCACCCTAAACTTAATGCCCTCTAGTTCTGGACTCTCCCACCCCAGGGAAAAGACTTTGCCTACTTACCCTATTCATGCCCTCATAATTTTATAAACCTCTATAAGGTCACCCCTCAGTCTCTGATGCTCCAGTGAAAACAGCCCCAGCCTGTTCAGCCTCTCCCTATAGCTCAAATCCTCCAACCCTGGCAACATCCTTGTAAATCTTTTCTGAACATTTTCAAGTTCATTTTTAGATTAGATTACTTACAGTATGGAAACAGGCCCTTCGGCCCAACAAGTCCACACCGACCCTCCGAAGAGCAACCCACCCAGACCCATTCCACTACATTTACCCCTTCACCTAACACCACGGGCAATTTAGCATGGCCAATTCACCTAACCTGCACATCTTTTGACTGTGGGAGGAAACCGGAGCACCCGGAGGAAATCCACGCAGACACGGGGAGAATATGCAAACTCCACAGACAGTTGCCTGAGGTGGGAATTGAACCCGGGTCTCTGGTGCTGTGAGGCAGCAGTGCTAACCACTGTGCCACCGTGCACATCATCTTTCCGATAGGAAGGAGATCAGAATTGCAAGCAATATTCCAACAGTGGCCTAACTACAGTCACAAAATGACCTCCCAACTCCTGTACTCAATACTCTGACCAATAAAGGAAAGCATACCAAATGCCTTCATCACTATCCTATCTACCTGTGATTCCATTTGACAGTTCAAAGCATTTGAATTGAAGAATTGAAATAAAATAATCATCTTTTCCTTTCATTCCAGTGACACCCTTGCCTGTGTCTTCTTCACAGCACACCGTTAACTCAGCTTCATATTCTTCCATCCTTAAATGCCGTTATCTGAATTAGTTGTTCTGTTACAGTCATTCTCTTTCATTTAAACTACACGTGATTGCAAAAAGCAAAACTCAGAAGAGATTCACTTGAAATGCACCAGGGATTATGGACTCCAATTATCTGTGGACACTAAAAATAAGTTAATTTTCTTAGAGCAGAGATGGTCAAGAAAATGTTTAATTTTGAAATCATGACATTTTTTGAGTAACTACCTCCACCGTCAGGTGTATAAACCACTAGAGGACACAGAATTAAGGTACTGTCAAAGGACCAAGGGAGGAATAAAAAGATCCCTCTTAACAGAGTGAGCTGGAATAAATTGGAATACACTGCTAAAAGGATGGTAGAATCACAATTTTAAAGGGGAATTTGATAAATACCTAAAATTTGAAATGCTGTTACAGGTTCATAGTCCCTTGAAGATAGAGTTGCAGTTAGACAGTCTGGTGAAGAAGACATTTGGTACACATGCTTTTATTCATCAGTGCAATGAATATAGGAGTTGGGAGCACATGTTATGGCTGTACAGGACATTAGTTAAGCCACTTTTGGAGTATTCTGTTCAATTCTGGTCTCCCTGCTTCACAAGAATGTTGCTGGGATTGGAGGATTTGAGCTATAGGGAGAGGCTGAGGCTATTTTCCCTGGAGCTTTGGAGGCTGAGGGGTGACTTTATAGAGGTTTATAAAACCATGAAGGGCATGGATAGGGTAAATAGCCAAGGCCTACTTCCCAGGATAGCAGAGTCCAAAACTAAAAAGCAAAACAAAACATCAACAATTTTGTATCCACTCTGTTGTTGTCCCTCTTATTTAAGAGCTCGAACTTGACTCACAAATCTGTTCAGTACCAATGTCAAATTCCTTCTGTAAGTCAATGGCATTGGCCACATTATCCCTCTCCATTATCTCAGAAAAAAAAACTTTAATGCTGACTCTCCTTAGTTAACTTGCATTGATCCATGTGAGTATTACTTTCATTCAGAATTATTCCTTACCACTAAACTTAAAACTGACCGGTTTGCAATTGCTAGGCTAATCCTCACACATTTCTTTGAACAAGGCCATAATCTTTGCAACTCTCCAATCCTCTGCTCCCACCATGGAGTCAAAGAAAGACTCAACAATTATTTTCAGTGCCTCGGAATTTCTAATCTTACTTCCCTTAATCTCCTTGGATGCGATTCATCTGGCTGATGTGCCTTGTCAACTATAAATACAACCAGCCTAACTAACACCTCCTTCTTATCAATTTACAATGATTCTCGCTACTGAATTTCTTCCTCTGTCACCATGGCCTGAATAGAATAGTAAAGACTATCCAAGATATTCATTTAATAACCTAATCATGCAGTCTGCTGCTATTTGTAAATCCTCTTTTTGGTGCATAATCAGCCCCAGTCCTCCTTTTACCACAATGTTTTATTATTTATATGTCTATGGAAGACTTTGTTAATCTCAGTTACGCTATCTGCCAATATCTTTTATTGTCCTCCCACACACATCCATGAAGGGAAATTTCTTTGAGGTCAGTGGGCATAGGTTTAAGTTGAGAGGGAAAGATTTGAAAGGGACCTAATGGGTGGAGTATGTATGGAATGAGCTGCCAGAGGAAATGGTGGAAGCTGTTACAATAACAACATTTAAAAGCCACCTGGATGGGTAAATGAATAGGAAGAATTTAGACGCAAATGCTGGCAAATGGGATTAGATTAATTCAGGATATCTGGTTGGCATGTACGAGCTGGACTGAAGGGTATGTTCCCATATTGAACAACTCTATGACTATGGCTCTGTGACTATGAGTGGGATTGATTGAATAGCTCTTCCAAAAAAATTTGCATACATTGAAAGACTGAATGGCCTTGTATTTTGTAATATAACTCTTGGATTCTACAGTATGCATCCTTCATTATACAGCTGAATTTAAACTTTAACTTTTAAAAGTAGAGTAAATACTTTATAGTAATTGAATAGTTAACATTATACTTTTAAAAATTATTCTGTGATTGTATATTTTTGTTGATATTTTCAAAATAATAGTATTCAATTCCTTCTTTGTATAATTATGGCTGTTGCTTACATCCAAATTTTACATCTGGACCCATAACATTGTTCATCACTGACCTCAAAGAAATTTCCCTTCATGGATGTGTGTGGGAGGACAATAAAAGATATTGGCAGATAGCGTAACTGAGATTAACAAAGTCTTCCATAGACATATAAATAATAAAACATTGTGGTAAAAAGAGGACTGGGGCTGATTATGCACCAAAAAGAGGATTTACAAATAGCAGCAGACTGCATGATTAGGTTATTAAATGAATATCTTGGATAGTCTTTACTGAAGAAGAATATATTACTATTCTACTCAGGCCATGGTGACAGAGGAAGAAATTCAGTAGCGAGAATCATTGTAAATTGATAAGAAGGAGGTGTTAGTTAGGCTGGTTGTATTTATAGTTGACAAGGCACATCAGCCAGATGAATCGCATCCAAGGAGATTAAGGGAAGTAAGATTAGAAATTCCGAGGCACTGAAAATAATTGTTGAGTCTTTCTTTGACTCCATGGTGGGAGCAGAGGATTGGAGAGTTGCAAAGATTATGGCCTTGTTCAAAGAAATGTGTGAGGATTAGCCTAGCAATTGCAAACCAGTCAGTTTTAAGTTTAGTAGTAGAGAAATTTCTGGAAACAATAATTCTGAATGAAAGTAATACTCACATGGATCAATGCAAGTTAACTAAGGAGAGTCAGCATTAAAGTTTTTTTTTCTGAGATAATGGAGAAGGATAATGTGGCCAATGCCATTGACTTACAGAAGGAATTTGACATTGGCGCTGAACAGACTTGTGAGTCAAGTTCGAGCTCTTAAATAAGAGGGACAACAACAGAGTGGATACAAAATTGTTGATGTTTTTCAGACTAAAGAAGGGTTTGAAGTATTGTTTCTCAGAGGTCAGTACTTTTTTCTGCTATGTTTTAAATATTTAGACATTGGTGTGCAGTCGACAATTTCAAAACATTTGAATGAGACAAAACTTAGATTGTAACCTGTGAGGAAGACAATGTAGAACTTCAACAAAGCATAGACATATTGATGGGTTGATGGGTGACAGTTAATGATCAATGTGGAGAAGCAGGAGTTAGTATTTCTTGGTTGTAAGAACATGGAGAGAGAATATAAGATAAAGGATACAACTCTTAAGGAAATGCAGGAGCAGAGGAACCTGGGTATGGATGTGTAAGTCTTTAAACAAGTCATTGATGGGAAAGAAAGTGCAGATTGTGGGGAACAGACAGAAAAATGACACTGAGTCATGTCATTCAGTTGGAGAGCTGGTGCATAAAGTTGGGTTGTATAAGCTCTTTCTGCATCATCACCATTCTGTGATGCTATGATTAAAGCTGATAGGACAGCTAGAGAGAGCAGTTACTAATACATACGCTATCACACTATTAATAGAGAATTAGTGTACAAGAGCAATGAGGTTATGTTGATTTCATATAAGACAATATTTACTCTGAACTGGATTATTACATCCTGTTCCAGGTGCCATCATTGGGAAAGATGTGAAGGCATTGAAGAAAGTGCAGAGCTTTGTTTTATCAGAATGGTTCACGGGACGAGGAACTTTGGTTATGAAAATAGGTCGGAGCAGTTGGGACTGTTTTTCATGTAGATAAGAAAGGCTGAGAGCAGATCTGATGGAGTTGTTCAAAATTGTAAGTAGTCTGTACAGTATAAAGAGAATATATTCCCACTGGTGAAAAGATTAAGAACAAGTCTCTTAATAAATAGTAAGTACCTGCAAGCCTTGTCCTTCTCGATGGAAGTGGTTGTGGGTTTGCAAGGTGCCACCTATGGATCTTTGGAAAATTTCACCAGTGCATCTTTCAGTTAATAATACTGCTGCTACTAGGTATCAGTGGTGGAGTACAAATGTTTGTGGATGCGGTGCCCATCAACAGGCGGCTTTATCCTGGCATGTTGTTGAAGCTGCACTCATCTAGACAATTGAAGAGGATTTTATTATGCTCCATTCTTAAGCCTTGTAGCTGGTGGGCAGACTTTGGGGAGGTAGGAGGTGATTTATTCGCAACATTTGTGGAATAGTCGTAATAATGGATAATTATGATATTGATTAAATATCAGGGTTTTTACAGGAGTAATTATGAATTTAGAATGTTCTTTCAAAAACATTTAACTTTTTCAAGGATCTTTAGAACAAACTAAATGGAAAAGATTAAGTTCTCAGCAATTCTATGGTTTGTATTGAAGAACATTGAATCTGTGAAAACGCAACAGTATACCCTCTGGCGAAATGGGGTCATCACCCCTGAAAGCTCCCCTCCTAGCCACACATCATCCAGAATTGAAACTATACTGCCATTCCATCACTAGTGTGGGCTTAAAATTCTGTACAAGCCTTTCTAACAGCATTGTATGTGAGTACCTACATCACATTGTCTGCTGTTGTCCAAGAAAGCAGTTCACCACCACCTTCTCAGGGGAAAATAGGGGTGGGACAACAAATTTTGACCAAACCAGTGACTCTCACATCCCTTAACAATATAAAAATTATATTGTAGACTCACTGATCTCAACGTTCAGGCTCCCATGTTCATCTGCGAGATTGCAGACTCTAGAAATTTCTTTCAATAACAGAGAAGTGATGGTGGTAAACATAGTATCCCTGCACTACTGCAAAAAAAGGCCTTAATATTGATTTTTATTTCATTATTGTATATGAAAACCAAATAGTTTCTTTCTTCCTTGTATATTACATCAAGGTAAATTATCTTTACATCCTTGTAATGCCATGTTGCTCACATTCATTGTTTTGGGTTTTAATCAAGCTGACTAAACCTCCACTATCATAGACAGTAAGTGCAGTGTTATTATGAGCTGGAAATTACTTATTAATATGGAATAGAAAGCAATAGATGATCAAGGCTCATGCTTGAAATGCGTTCTATTCTTTTAATTCTGGAACAAAAGCAGTTTAACACTTGTTTTAAGCCTTTTAAGAAAGACTAAGCTAGGCAGAATGCAGCTGGTTAAGTTGTTTAATAATACAATTACCTAAATGCATACAGAGGCTTCACATTGAAATCACAGAGACCATAAGCTGGTGAGGCATAGGAGCAGAAATTAGGCCATTCAGCTGTTCCGAGTCTGTTCAACCATTCAATCATGGCTGATAAGTTTCTCAACCCCAATCTCCCACTTTTTCTCTGGGGTGGCACGGTGGCTCAGTGGTTAGCACTGTAGCCTCAGACACCCGGGTTCGATTCCAGCCTTGGTCTACTGTCTGTGTGGAGTTTGCACATTCTCCTTGTGTCTGCGTGGGTTTCCTCTCACAATCCAAAGATGTACAGTTCATGTGGATTGGCCATGCTAAGTTGCCCACAGTGTTAGGTGCATTAGGCAGAGGGAAGTGGGTCTGGGTGGATTAATCTTCGGAGGGCTGGTGTGGACTTGTTGGGCTGAAGGGCCTGTCTCCACACTGTAGGGAACTTAATCTCACCCTTGATCCCCTTGACAGTTTAAATCTACCTTTGATTGTTCCTGCCCTCAAATTATCAGTGTCGCCACCCATCTCTGTCGGGTTGCAAGCCATCTGTTTAGTTCTGCTTTCCTAGATACTGACTCTCCTGGGCGTGATCTGACTTACCCATTCAGGCACAGCAATCAATCACTGTGCCAAGTTTGTGCCATCCTGGATATGACTTGTTACTTAATCTAAGGAAGAAGATAATTATGGCACTTTCTAATGTCAATCTCTGAGGTTGTATTTTTGGTGCCTGCCTAGCTGTGTGATAGACTTAGGGAGAAGGCCTAAACATCTCAACCATAGGGCCTTCTGTGAGGGAAGTGAGTATCAAATATCCTCAGATGGGGAGGCCATGATTTATGGTTTGTATATTTCCAAAACATGTATTGGAAATTATATAAAGTATTCTTGCCATACTGATTTGACAGTGTTCACCAGCAGCACAACCTTGCAATCCTATGTGCTAAAAACAATCTGGCTTCTAGTTACACATTAAAAATAAATTATCATGAATCCTTTCATTCCAATCCTAAAACAATAATTTCATTGTATTTTTCAGTGCTGCAATTTATCATCAAATTTATAATGGAGTAAATCTGGTTTGAGCTTTCCCTCCTGTATTTAATTCAATCTAGATTCTGCAGTGTTCTATCTTATTACATCACCTTAACAGTCCATACCAGCATGATCCATTATCTTTTGTACCCATGCCAAGTAACACACTGAAACAGATTGGTTATCTCCCATTCTCATCACATTTCCAAACAGAAGACGATTTTACTGACATTTGCATTCAGTTCTTTACTTGAATCTGAAATGTCTGAAGTCCGTGGAAATGCCCTTGTTAAGTACAAGAATATTTTTGCATGCATAAGCAGAACTGTATGTGATGTTAAACTGCACTGGCTTCTGCAGATCAGGAACAGAATGTTAAAAGTTAACTCATAGACTGAGAATTCACATCAGAATAGGTTTCCATGCGAGTTGAAAAACACAGGGTCATGGAATATAAAATATAAGGTTATAGAATACAGCAGCACATATGAGTATTAGCTACTGGTACTGGTGGATTATGCTGTTCATACTTTGTAGTTCAGAATTTTCAATCCTAGACATTCTGTCATCAGCAGATGCAAGTGAAGCATTTCCTGAGAAATATGAGAAAAGTCTCCCAAGTCACAAACAAATCCAGCTTGAAGACTTCTTCATAACCCTTGTGGAAAAGTATCAACAAAAGCTTAAAACCAAGAGGCACAACCTCTCAGGATGCACTGGACATTGCATGGAAAAAAATGGTACATGGAGATAAATTGGATAAAGAGGGGTATAATCTCCTTATACTAAAATTTTGTTCAGATAGTCAGTCATTTGCAGATCCGGAAGAAAAAAGACATATTTAAAATTGAACAACTCTGGCAAAACAAATCACAGCAGACCAGCAGATCTATAAATAAACTGCTCTGCCAAATCTTTCACCACTCTCCATTGCAAAGTAGTTTGAGATAGTACAATAAAATTAACTGAAAATAACCCATAAAAGGTAGGCTTGGAATCAAAGACTTGAAGGAAGCACGGTGGCTCAGTGGTGAGTACTGCTGACTCACAGCACCAGGGACCCAGGTTTAATTCCACCTATTGGTGACTGTGTAGGGTTTGCACATTCTCCCCGTGTCTGCATAGGTTTCCTCTGGGTGTTCTGGTTTCCTCCCACAGTCCAAAGATGTGCTAAGTTTGATTGAGTTTTTAGAAGAAGTAACAATGAGCATTGATGAGGGTAGAGCGGTAGATGTGATCGATATGAACTTCAGTAAGGCATTTGACAAGGTTCCCCATGGGAGACTGATTAGCAAGGTTAGAGCTCATGGAATACAGGGAGAACCATTTGGATACAGAACTGGCTCAAAGGTAGTAGACAGAGGGTGGTAGTGGAGGGTTGATTTTCAGACTGGAAGCCTGTGGCCAGTGGAGTGCCACAAGGATCGGTGCTGTGTCCACTACTTTTCATCATTTATATAAATGATTTGGATGTGAGCATAAGAGGTATAGTTAATAAGTTTGCAGATGACATCAAAATTGGAGGTGTAGTGGACAGACAAGAAAGTTTCCTCAGATTACAACAGGATCTTGATCAGATGGGCCAATGGGCTAAGAAATGTCAGATGGAGTTTACTTCAGATAAATGTGAGGTGCTGTACTTTGGGAAAGCAAATCTTAGCAGGACTTATACAATAAATGGTAAGATCCTAGGGAGTGTTGCTGAACAAAGAGACCTTGGAGTGCAGGTTCATAGCTCCTTGAAAGTGAAATTGCTGGTTGATAGGTTAGTGAAGAAGGCATTTGATATGTTTTACTTTCCTTTATTGGTTAGAGTATTGAGTATAGGAGTTGAGAGGTCATGTTGCGGCTGTACAGGATATTGGTTAGGTCACTGTTGGAGTACTGTGTGCAATTTTGGTCTCCTTTCTATTGGAAAGATGTTGTGAAACTTGAAAGGGTTTAGAAAAGATGTACAGGGATGTTGCCAGGGTTGGAGGATTTGAGCTGGAGGGAGAGTTTGAATAGGCTGGGGCTGTTTTCCCTGGAGCATTGGAGGCTGAGGAGTTTTAGAGGTTTATAAAATCATGAGGGACATGAATATGATAAATAGACAAAGTCTTTTCCCTGGGGTGGGGGTGTCCAGAACTAGAGGGCGTAGGTTTAGGGTGAGAGAGGAAAAATATAAAAGAGACCTAAGGGGCAACGTTTTCACGCAGAAGGTGGTAACATGGGAGACTGATTAGCAAAGTTAGATCTCATGGAATATAGGGAGAACTAACCATTTGGATACAGAACTGTCTCAAAGATAGAAGACAGAGGGTGGTGGTGGAGGGTTGTTTTTCAGACTGGAGGCCTGTGACTAGTGGAGGGCCACAAGGATCGGTGCTGGGTCCTCTACTTTTTGTCATTTACATAAATGATTTGGGTGCGAGCCTAAAAGGTACAGTTAGTAAGTTTGCAGATGACACCAAAGTTGGAGGTGTAGTGGACAGTGAAGAGGGTTACCTCAGATTACAACAGGATCTGGACCAGATGGGCCAATGGGGTGAGAAGTGGCAGATGGAGTTTAATTCAGATAAATGCGAAGTGCTGCATTTTGGGAAAGCAAATCTTAGCATACACTTAATGAGACCTTGGAGTTCAGGTTCATAACTCCTTGAAAGTGGAGTTACAGGGAAATAGAATAGTGAAGAAGGCGTTTGGTATGCTTTCCTTTATTGGTCAGAGTATTGAGTACAGACGTTTGGAGGTCATACTGCGGCTGTACAGGACATTGGTTAGGCCACTGTTGGAATATTGCCTGCAATTCTGGTCTCCTTCCTATCGGAAAAATGTTGTGAAACTTGAAAGGATTCAGAAAAGATTTACAAGAATGTTGCCAGGGTTGGAGAATTTGAGCTATAGGGAGATGCTGAATAGGCTGGGGCTGTTTTCCCTGGAGTGTCAGCAGCTGAGGGGTGACCTTATAGGGGTTTACAAAATTATGAGGGGCATGGATAGGCTAAATAGACAAAGTCTTTTCCCTGGGGTGGGGGAGTCCAGAACTAGAGGGCATAGGTTTAGGGTGAGAGGGGAAAGATATAAAAGAGACGTAAGGAGCAACTTTTTCACGCAGAGGGTGGTATGTGTATGGAATGAGCTGCCAGAGGAAGTGTTGGAGGCTGACACAATTGCAACATTTAAGAGGCATTTAGATGGGTATATGAATAGGAAGTGTTTGGAGGGATATGGGCCAGTTGCTGGCAGGTGGGATTAGATTGGGTTGGGATATCTGGTCGGCATGGTCGGGTTGGACCAAAGGGTCTGTTTCCATGCTGTACATCTCCACGACTCTATGACTCTATGTGGATGGAATGAGCTGCCAGAGGAAGTGGTGGAGGCTAGTACAATTGCAACATTTAAAAGGCACCTGGATGGGTGTATGAATAGGAAGGGTTTGGAGGGATATGGGCCGAGTGCTGGCAGGTGGGACTAGATTGGGTTGGGATATCTGGTTGGCATGGACAAGTTGGACCAAAGGGTCTGGTTCCGTGTTGTACATCTCTATGACTCTAAGTTGTCCACAGTATCCAGGGATGTGCAGGCCAGATGGATTAGCCATGGGAAATGCAGGATTACAGGGATGGGGTGGGTCTCAGTGTGATGGTCTTCAGAAAGATGGTATGAACTCGATTTGCTGAATGGCCTGCTTCCACCTGTTGGGATTCTATGATTTTATCTCTCACTCAGCACAAGGGAGGGCTCTCTTTCAAAAAGTCACTTTTGACTTTTCATCATACCTGCAAGATTATAGCTCTTAATTACACTAACTTTAACCGGAAATTTAGAACTTGTTGTTATCTTGAATGACCAACTGTGAATTCATTGCAGAAAACTCCTACCCCTGTTCTCTTTAGTGCATCAAAATAGACTCCTTCAGGCCTCCAATACTTGCATTATCATGTTGAAGTTTTATCAGAATCAATCATTTTCTTTAACTCTTTCAGATGACTAAAACACTCTTTCTCAAAGATATATCTTGTTGCTGTCATCTAGGAGGCAAGGAAAGGGGAAATTATCCCGCATCTCTCTCTTATGCATAATAATCTTCTATTGTTCAAGAAAATTTCCCTTTGAATCATTATGTTGTATGTCCTGACATAAGTTGTGTCCAAAGATGTGCAAGTTCAGGTGGATTGGCCATGCTAAATTGCCCATAGTGTCTTGAGATGTTCAGGCTAGATGAATTAGTTATGGGAAATGCAGAGTTGGGTAGGAGGTAGGTCTGGATGGAATACTATTTGGAAGGACAGTATGAACTCAATGGATCGAATAGCATGCTTCCACACTGTAGAGATTCTGTTTTATGGATTCTATAATATTTAGTATGAGAGATGTATTTAATGAATATAATTCAATAAATACAGCATTTATCTGAGTGGATGCTTTTTGAAATGCTGTCTTGTATGTTTAAACAATATTCCTGATTCACTGGAAATTCCCCTGAGTGTTCAAAATCTGCAAACCCTTCTGATTTTCAGCATCGTAATACTTACTGAAAACCCAGAAACGTCTGAATAACTTTATTTCAGATGAATACAATGCACTTAGAAACAGATAAAGAAAGACACATTTTATTATGTCTTAGAAATGTCAGTAGTGCCATTGTGTATCCTTTTTTCTATGTATTTTAAATGACAATTGTCTTGCTCTAATGAAATTAATTTGACTTACTTTGTGAATACATTATTCATAAAACAAGTATGGCCTTTTTGTTTATTATATTTTGTTAGATTAAAGTTTTTTGAATCTGACCACATTCTAAATGTGCAATTCTTAATGATTCAAAATGAATCAAAACTTCCATCGGTGCTTCAAAGATTCATTTGTTCAGGTTCTATGCTTTACTAAACGCTGGAGTGATTCACTTTGAACGATGAGAAATATAAAAGACAAACTAATCATAAATCGAGCACAGAAGTAATGTTAGAGTAAGGAGGTAAATGCTGAAGTAAAAATTAAATATGGTAGTGACAGTTTGGTGGTAATACTGTTGGTCATAGAGACAATAAACCAATAAAGTGCCTGATGTGGAATAATGCTTAACAGCTGGATTTCTTTCATATAAAATAATGCAGAGGGCTGAGCCAAACCTAGATAAATTAACAGATTGGCCTGTTAGGAGCTAATGCCTCTGGGAGGAGCTGGAGTTCTGTTAAAACTGGCCCCAACAACCATTGGGAATCCAATGGGTAGCACAGTGGCTCAGTGGTTAGCACCACAGCCTCTCAGTGCCAGGGACCTGGGGTCGATTCCAGCCTCAAGTGACTCTTTGTGCGGAGTTTGCACAATCTCCCTCTGTCTGTGCAGGTTTCCTCCATGTGCTCTGGTTTCCTCCCACAGTCCAAAGATGTACAGGTCAGGTGGATTGGCCAAGCTAAATTGCCCATAGTGTTTGGTGCTTTAGTCAGAGAGAAATGGATCTGGGTGGGTTACTCTTCAGAGGGCCGGTGAAAAGGTAAGCTTGGCACCTGTTGGGCCAAATGGCCTGTTTTCACACTGTAGGGAATCTAATCTAATCAATCTTGGGCCAAATATCTGGAAATGATTGAATGAGGGGTGTCAGAATGTGATGCAAATGAGGCCCATGTCCTCCTTGTCATACTGAGATACAAATTCTGCAGATGATAACAGTTGTGTGTGGCATCAAGAAGCAAATGCTGGGGAACATAATCCTAACAAACAAATTGATCTGTTAAATATCTTGTATTTCCTTAAGTTTCCCGATCTCAAGATAAATGAGTTGTGCATAATGCATGTCCTTGACAAAATGACTATGGTCTCCTGGTCTTGATTTCATGTCGTTTGGCAAATGTATTTGCAATCAATGAAATTTTTTAAGTAACCGCATGTTAAGAGGGTCAATCAGACCATTAAAATAATGGACAAAGGATTCTTTTTCCCATAAATGTAAAATATTGTTGTACTTTTGTGAGTACAGCACAATGAGAAGTCTAATGTCAATAAAAAGTGTTTTAGTTTGATAAACTGAGTGATGAATTTGGTATTTCCTGATGTATATGAATGTTTGACAATTTTAGGAATGTATGTGTAAGAACTCAAAGTAAGAGGAAGCACAATGAGTGAATTTTCTTTGCAATATGTTGGACTTTTTTTATGGATATTTTCTGGTACTGAATTTATTAATTTTAAATGTGCAAAAAAAATGCTCTTTAAACTGTTTAAATATGTGCTATCAAACGGAAGTCACTTTAAAGTAAAACTGATTCCCCCATCCTCAACAAGCTGGCATATTTTCAGCCCACCTGCCCTAAGGCTTATTTAGCCCCTTGATTGGCTAATAAAAGGCTGTTTAAGGGTCAGTTTTCACCCTCTCTAAAACAATGACCACATGAGGGAACAATGGTGGCAAGCTTACCTTTTCACCATCTCAAGTGAAAAAGCAGGAAGAAATCAGGGAGCTGGGAATATCGCCTTTCAGGGATGCCCTGAGTCCATTAGGGAAACCTGCAAGGTGCTAAGTTTCAATTTGTACCTGCCCATTCAAGAAATACTCAGGAATCTCAGACTATCAAAAATAAATTCACATTCTCTCAAATGATGAACATATTAGAAAGCTAGTGAAGGTTTCCTTTATCATTTGGGAAGGCCCATCTGTGGCTATAACCAATAGCACAGTGTGGCATGGTGATACAATTGTTAGCACTGCTGCCTACTGTACCAGCGACCTGGGCTCATTTCCAGCCTTGAATGACCATCTGTGCAGATTTTGTATGCTTCCTGTGGATTGGCCACGTTAACGTGCCCCATTGTGTCTGTGGAAGTGCAGTTAGATGGTAAATACACAGCTATGGGGAGAGGGCTGTGGGCTGGGTCTGGGTCAGATGCTTTTCAGAGGATTAGTGCTTATTCAATGAGCTGAATGGTTTTCACTGCATTGTAGGGATTCGACGATTCTAAAAAAGAAGTGAAATATCACTTCCCACTCATTTGCACAGCCTTGAGGAGAACCAGGTTATTGCTAGAGCATGATATTGCTTTTTGCCTGGTCTCTGGCATCCCTTGAGCTATGATAAACATACGTTGTGTGATATTCTAGTGTTCTGAGGTTGTAGAGAGTTATGTGTTTTCTGGGTGTCTTTTAAATCTAGCACCTGGTTGTTGGAGCCCAGGAGATATTGGCACTGGTGCAGAACTTCCTGTCCATAAAATAACCATAAAATTTGAAGTAGTCACCAGGAATAGAAGCTGAGAAGAGTGTAAATGCCTCAGCAGACCAGACATTATCTCTTGCTTTCAGGACTGCATCCATGTTTATCTCAAAAAGAAATAACATTCTGTTCTATAGTTCATCTTTCCAGAACTAAACATGACAACATCTGCATCTAAAGCTCTGAGAAACATGTCAAATCATAATTTAGTTTATTTTTCAGCTATAAATATATTTTTGTAAAATGCATAAAGTCCAATCGTAAATGCATTTCAATTATAATGCAGTAAAGTTCAATTACTTTTATATTTATTTTAATATAATATCCATTGTTTGAGGTTCTCCCTGTAAATTATTTAAATTGCTTTGCTTTTTATGCACTAGTTTTACTGTTTTCCATTTATAATACTGTGCAGTTTTCAATGTCTAATTGCAAAAAATATCCTTTGTATCTGAACTTCTGAACCCACTTGTTATTGCTCCTGAGGTTAATGTAATTTTCAAATGATAACCCAAGGATTTAACAAGTGATACGTCTTCTTAAGCCATGGAACACAGCCCAATGTGATATCTGGAACAGCAAGAAAGATGTAGGGACAAATTTAATGTTGGATGGAAAATTGGCAATTAATCCATTACTGATGAATATGCTGAAACTGAAACTCATTCCAATAATGTTGACTGACTTTGGTTTTCAATGAGTGCCCATGACAAGACTTTTTTTCAGTGCAATAACATGACACCATTACAGTTTCTCCTGTGCAAAAATAAAACGGAATCTCAACATACCATTTGCTGCTGTTTTTCTTGTTTTTGCTTTACCATTGGAAAATTGCCTAAGCAAGAGAAGACACATGATTACTTACTTCAGATGGTTTTTAACAAGTTAAAGTCAACAATTTTCATCTTTTCAGAACTCATCTTTTTTATATCTATTATGAATCACTTGGGTATAGCACTGGAAATCTAGATCCACTATTTTTGGAGTTGTCACAATGTGAAAATTTGACGAAATCAACAACTTGCCCAATTTTATGCAACTGTCTAACTCAGGCTAAAATAATATGCACGTCAGAACAGTTGAATGGATGCAAGAGTGCATTTGATGTGCTGACAACTGCTCCAGTTTGAGTCATACCAAATTGCGTAAAGCAGTTCAAACTTGCCATTGATGTCAGTGACATCATTTTACTGCAAAATGATGAGATGGAGATGAAACAGTTTATTTTTAAAATAGGCGAACGGCATGTTAACAAAAATATTCAACAGTTGAGAAGGAGGCATTTAGTCTTGAGTTGAATCAAAATCACTTTGAAACATACATCACTAACAATGTGGATGATGCTGTTGTTTATATAAATCACCATCCCCTTGATTTTCTTAGAGAAACTTTGGAACAAAATGCTTATAATCATTTCAGTGGAGCTTAATTTCCAACCATAAGAAATGGGGCAGTCAATGAAGGACTCAATGTGTTTTACTTAAATGAATGTAATTTATGGTCTGTTTTGCTACAACGTGTGTTTCTTCAACATGAATTGGCTTTAATGCGAAAAAATAAGTAACATATGAAGGAAGGGTGAGGCAATCATTGTTAGCAAGGACAGTCAGGAACAACATAAAAGCAAAATAAAAAGCATACAATGTGATGAAGATTAGCGGGAGGCCAAAGGATTGGGAGGCCTTTAAAAACCAGTATTGGATAACGAAAGACGTACTGGGTGGGGAGGGTGGGGATGGGGCGGGATGGGAGGAGAAAATGAAACATGAGAGTGAGCTAGATAGTAATATAAAAGAAGATTGCAAGAGTTTATTTTAGATAGCTAAAAGGTAAGAGAGAGGTAAGAGTGGACATTGGATCACTGGAAATTGAGGCAGGAGAAGTAGTAATGGCAAACAAAGAAATGGCAAAGGAACTGAATGCATGCTTTACATCAGTTTTCACAGTTGAAGACACCAGCCGCAAACCAGAACTTTAAGAGAGTCAGAGACAGAAGTGACTGTAGTGGCCATCTCAAAGAAGAACATACGAAGGAAGGTGAAAGGTCTGAAGGTAGATAAAAAGCCTGGGCCAGATGGAGTACATCTCAGAGTTCTGAAGGAGATAACTAAGAAGATTGTAAAGACATCACTGGCGATCCTTCAGAAATCACTGAAGTCAGAGAAGATGCCCGAGGACTGGGCAATGGCTAGTATAACACTCCTGTTTAAGAAGGCAGGGAGGCAGAAGACAGGAAAGTATATGCTGTTTAGCCTGACCTCAGTCATTGGCATGATTTTAATGTCAATTATTAAGGATGAGATTGCAGAGTGCATGGTAAAATAGGGCTAGGTCAGTGTGGTTTTGTCAAGGAGAAGATATGCCTGAAAAATCTGTTAGAACTCTTTGGAGAGGTAATGAGAAAATTAGACAAAGGGAGCTAGTAGACATGATCTATTTGGATTTCTAAAGGCCTTTGACAAGGTGTCACACTAGAGGCTGCTAAATAAGTTAAGAGCCCCTGGTGTTTAGGTCTACTGGCGGGCATAGAGGATTGGTTGACTGGTAGAAGGCAGACAGTAGGGATAAAGATGTCTTTTTCAGAACAGCAGCTGATAACTGGTGGAGTTCCACAAGGGTTCATGTTGGGACTACAATTATTCATATTATATATTAATGATCTAGATGAAGAAACTGAAGACATTGTTACTAGTTTTACAGATGACAAAAAGGTAAATGGAGGGATAGGTAGTGTTGAAGAAGGAGGAGGCTGCAGAAGGGCTAAGACTAGGCTAGAAGAGTGGACAAAAATGTGACACATGGAATACAATGCTTGAAAATGTGAGGTAATGCAATTTGCTGGGAAGAATAGAAGTATAGACTATTTTCTAAGCAGGGAAGTGCTTTGGAAACCTGAAGCACAAAGGGGCTTGAGAGTCCTAGTTCAGGATTCTCTTAAGGTTAACATGGAGGTAGAGTTGGTTGTTGAGAAGGAAAATGCAATGTTAGCATTCAATTCAAGAGGACTAGAATACAAGAGCAGAGATGGACTGCTAAGTCTGTTTAAGGCTTTGCTCAGTCTGCATTTGGAATATTGTGAGTAGTTTGGGCCCGGCATCTGAGGAAGGCTGTGCTGGCCCTGGAAGAGGTTCAGAGGAGGTTTACAAAAATGATACCAAGGATGAAGTTTTTGTCATATGAGGAACTATTGAGGACTCTGGATCTATACTCAATGGAGTTTAGAAGGATGAGGAGGGAGCTGAATGAAACTTACAGAATACTGAGAGGCCTGGCTATATTTGACATTAAGAGGATGTTTCCTTTTGCATGACAGATGAGGACCAGAAGGCACAGCCACAGATTGAAGGGATGACTCTTTAGAATTGAGATGAGGAGGAATTTCTTCAGCCAGAAGGTGCTGAATCTGTGAAACTTGTTATTGCAGAAGGCTGTGGAGGCCAAGTCATTGAGTGTATTTAAGATAGAGGTAGGTAGGTTCTTGATTGATGACAGGATCAAGGGTTATGAGGAAAAAGCAGGAAAATGGGGTTGAGAAACATTTCAGCATAACTGAATGATGGAACAGACTTGATAGGTCAAATGACCTATATTCTGCTCCTATATCTTGTGATCTTATACTCTTATAGTTTTGAAATCGTTCATGAATCTGGAAAAGAAAATCTTATTGAGGACACTTTACCAAAAGCATATGAAACACGCTGAGAACTGTGCTGCTCATGGATTTATTTAAAATCCAATAAATCTATTGTATGTCTAATGTCAATGTATTGCTACTGTTAATATAATCTAAAAATAGTGTCCAGACGATTTTAAAGCTACATTTTTAGTCACCTTTGAGATGTGATGTAGCATGTTCAGTTCATATACTTTAGAGCTTGGATTTTGAGCCATTAGCATTTGGGGTGGTGAGGGAGAGTAATAATTGTATGTTTTTTCTGAAGTAATAACCTTCTAAACTAATATATGTGAGAGAAATGCTCCTGCATGATCATGGCAATTTCGAATCAGATGCTGGAAGCTGTACTGAAAACAAAAAATTGCTACATCAGGCAGCATCCATGGAGAGAAAGCAAGCTAACATTTTTGAGTTTAGATAACACATCATCAGAGCTGATGATGGTAATTTGTTGGGTTGTCGGAGCTTTGAAATCAAAGAGCAAATATTGAAAAACATTAGATTACATTTAGTTTAAAATATTCAAGAAATAAATTGCTTTGGGAAAATGCTTTTGGATTAAAAAACACTTTAGAGGAAACCTGGTTGCAGTCAGATGTATGAACAATTTTCTAGTGGAGAAATTAGTTGGTTAAAACAGTGAGAAAATAGGTTATCTTGGTGTAGTTTGAGAATTCCTGACCAGAATTGTTTGGTTATCAATGGGAAATGGATTATCTGAAACTCAGAAAACTGAATCACAGTTGTGTGACTAATCAATGGAGAGACTATCAAGCTCTTTAAATTGGGAGAAATAGCTAATTCAAACTTAGAGATGTCATACGGAAAAGAGCTTTCTCTCTTGTTTGAGTACTACAAAGTGATGGTGTTAGGACACATGGGATTTCATTTTACTGTGAATTTTGAAGTCTTTCAAAATGTGCTGTAAATAGCTTGGTTTATTCTATTCTACCTTCATTTCTTTTGCATAATAAATTTCTGCTTTATTGTTAGTACCAGATATGCAGGTTTGCACATTTAATTTCTATTGAGGATTATGTTAAGAATAAATTAAAATATGATCTATGAAGCAAGATTTCAGTGTGAAATTGGAATTATCCAGATGTAACATTATTTGGGACCATATACACATAATATATTGCTATATGTTATACATATATATTTCAAGAGCATAAGGAGGACAAATTCTAAACTTGTTACATCATAGAGCACACAAAATTTTTGCCCCTCATTGAGGATCATAGTGAAATACTTCAGGAATATGACAGTGTAGTGACAATAAGATTGAGGACAGGAGTATGCAAATCAACCCCTCACATCTGCTCTATTCTTTATTATGAACATGATTGATCTCATTTTGGCCTCAACTCCACTTCCTTGCCTGCTCTCCAGAACAATTTAACCTATTTGGACAACAATGGATTGAAAATCTGTAAATAACCTCCGCAATATTCCTCACAGTGAGGGCTGACATCCTGACATCACAAACAAAATATAATGAATACAAAATATCCTTGCATAATAATATCTACAGTAATGTGTAACTAACATGACTATTTCATTCACTCATAATTACCTACTATTTTGAAATTGCTAACCTGGGATTTATATATACATTCCGTGGTTGTGTCCTGACTGCCAAATCATAAGTGAGCAGTGTTTATTTCTGGCATTCTCCCTCTTCAATGATGTTCATTTCTAACCCTTTCTAGTTTTAAAGTTGATGATTCATCAGGAGATGTTATGCAAGATATACCATTAGAAATTGTACTGAATTTGTAGTGACACTGAGGAGTGTATGTCAGATTTGGTTGCATTGCTTTGTACTAATAAAAGAATGCCTCTAGAATTTGTCAGAACTCAGAGGTAGGCACAGAAATTTGGCAGTACTGACAGTGCTTATAATTTCTAAATAATCTCTACAAGTTTTGAATCTGTTCCTTTGTGCTTTGTTTCTAAATGTGTGGGCCTTTTTATGTAGGTAGCTGTCTTTTCTCACTTGACATATTTCCCTCCTTCATTTTTCTCTCTCTCTCTCTTCTCCACAACTCACCAATTATAATTTCTCTCTCTAGTTTCAGCTGTCACTAATTGTAACCTTTACATTCTCCAGTTGTCAACACAAGTAAGTAATATAATCAAAAGCTGTCTGGTTTCGTTTAAACCTCAACTCGTTTGTTTACTTCATGTGTAAGCAGGTCACTAAATTATTTAAGAGACAGGCAAAACACTGCAACTAAAGACATTTCATTTTAACATTAGCTATGGGGACTTGTAGTTGGGGCAAAGTGCCTGAGCATTTATACAAATATTAGCCAATCAAAGTGAGACATTGTGAACTTGTGGAGGCTACTTCATGAATGCCTAATCGAGGTGAGTTTTATTTAGAAGCTTTTAAGCATGACAGAGAAGCAAGGATCTATGGGTGTTCTCTATAATAACATTTAGAAGGGATTGACGAGTTTCACACAAAGGATGATTGACAATAAAGGGATACGGAATGAGAAATGAGTTGATGATTAGTGGGTAAGCAGTAGGAGAAAATGTAACCAACTGATCGCCTGGCATTGACCTAGGCACTGGAAGGACAGCGACAAAATCAGCCCTGACAATCCCGCAAAGCCCTCCTTACCAACATTTAGCTGCTAGTGCCAAAGCTAAGAAAGCTGACACACAGACTAGTCAAACAACAGCCTGACATAGTCATGCTCATAGAGTTATATCGTATATGTAATGTCCCAAACACCATTATCACTGTCCCTGGATTTGTCCTGTCCCATTCGCAGGATAGATCCAGCAATGGTGACAGGTCATTGGTATACAGTCTGGTGAGAGTTATCCTGAGAGTCCTTAAAATTGACTTCAGTCACATGATGTCTGCTGGTATCAGGTCAAATGTGGCTGAGAAAGCTCCCATTGCTTACAACAGACCACCGTCTCTCAGCTGATAAATTACTACTCATCCATGTCGAACATCAATTGGAGGAGGTCTAGAGAGTGGCAAGGGCACAGAATTTACTCTGGGTGGTGGACTTCAATGTGTCTACTGCAGATAGTGAGGAAACCAACAAGAGAGACAAACATACTTAACTTCATCCTCACCAATCTGCCTGGCACAGATGTACTTGTCCATGACCGTATTGATAAGAGTGAGCATCACCTAGATCTTGTATCATGAAAGTCTCATCTTCATATTGTTGATATTCTCCACTGCATTGTGTGGCACTACCACTGCGCTAAATGGATTACAAATAATTCTTGCAATTAAACCCTGGTCAGCCAAAAATGTGCCATGGGCCATCAGCAACAGTGGATTGCACTCAAGCTTGACTTAAAACTTCATGGTCCACAATATCCAGCCTGTTTCAATGAAGATTGCAGGAGGGCATGCCAGGAACAGCATCAGGCATATCTAAAAATGAGCTGTCAACCAGGTAAAAAAAAACAGAACTGCTTGCTTGCCGAACAGCATAAGAAGTAAATGACAGACAGACATAAATAATTCCACAATCAACAGGTTGGATCTAAGCTCAGCAATCCTGCCACATCCAACTGTGAATGGTGTTGAACACTTAAACAATTCACTTCAGGAAGAGATGTCACAATGATGGGGTGGTCTAGGATATCTGTGTGAAAGGTAAGTGGCATGTCTATCTTTGCCTCCACCACAAGCTGTTGAAGAATATGGTGCTGGAAAAGCACAGCTGGTCAGGCAGCTTCCAAGGAGCAGGAGAGTTGATGTCTCAGGCATAAGCCCTTCATCAGGAATGAGGCTTGTGGGCCAGGGGGACTGAGAGATAAATGGGAGGAGAGTGGGGCTGGAGGTAAGGTATCAAGGAATGTGATAGGCAGATGATGGTGAGGGTGTAAGTGATAGGTCAGAGAGGAGAGTGGAATGGATAGGTGGGAATAAGATGGACAGGTAGGTCAGGTCATAAGGGTGGTGCCCAGTTGGAAAGTTGGGACTGGGATAAAGTTGGGAGGGGAGGGGAAATGAGGAAATTGGTAAAATCCACAGGCTGCAATTATCACAGGTACCACTCTTCAGCTAATTTAATTAATTCCACATGGTATCAAGAAATGGTTGTCACTCCAAAGACAGTAGGGTCTGACAATATTCTGGCAATGGTTCCGAAGATTTGTGCTCCATAATTTGTTGCATTCCTAAACAAGCTGTTCCAGAACAGTTACAATGCTGATATCTTCCCACCAATGTAGAAAATTACCCATGTATGTCCTGTATACAAAACCATGGGCAAATCAAACTTAGCCAATTGCCACCCAATCAGTCTCCTCTCAATTGTCAGGAATGTGATACAAGCGGTGATGAATAGGGCTTTCTAGCATCAATTGCTTAGCTACAACGTACTCACTTACACTCAGTTTGGGTTCCACCAGGGCCATTTCACTTCTGACTTCATTGCAGCTTTGATTCAAACATAACGAAAAAGGTGAATTCTGGAGATGAGGAAAGAGTGATTGCCTTTGACAGCAAGACAGTATTGGTTGTAGCATTAAGTAGGACCAGGAAAAGTGGAAGTAATGGAAATTCTCTACTGATTGAAGTCATAGTTAGCATGAAGGACAATGGCTGGGGTTGTCTCAGCTCCACATCTCTACAGGAGTTCCTCCACTGCTTCATCAATAACTTTCCTCAGTCATCCACTGAAGTAGGGATGTTTGCTAGTAATTGCACAATGTTCAGCACTATTTGCAACTTGTCAGATACTGAAATAGTTCATAGCCAACTGCAATAGGAACTTGACAACATCCAGACTGCAGTTGACTACTGACAAGTAACACTCGTGCGAGACAAATGCCAGGCAATGTCCATCTCCAACAAAAGACAATCCAATGTGACAAAAATTGTGTGATTTAAATATATTAATTTTCAACTGTGAACTGTTGTTGTTTGGGCACAATCAGATTTTGTCTCCTATGTAGCCTTAAGGGCAATTAAAGAATCGCATTAATGCTGGCCCAGCTAATGAAGTCAACATCCTCTGAATGAAAATAAAAAGTATTATTGTCCAATTTCAGCAGGTGTTCATTGGTGTGCCCTTAGCTAACTCATCCTTTTATCATGCATATCCTTGACTTGGATGAAGAAATCAAGATTTGTATATTCGAATAGTTACATGAGTAAACTCTGCAAAAGGTGATGTGAAGTTAGTTGTAGAGGTGTGAAATCCATGGTTGATGATTAGATTTGATAGGTGACACAATTTCATAACAAAGGAAATGCACAGGAACTGCGTCCCTTTTGCAAGTGTTTTTAGCATATAATTTATGGCTGGATATAGACAGGTAGTTGTAATGCATTAAACAGTGAAAAGAAGTGAAAGACATTTTCTATGTGTCATATCCTTTGGAAACGAGTGAAAAGATCTCCAAATATATGGTTTAAAAATATCATTATATTTTGAAAATGTGAATAATGATTAGCAAACTTTTTTTCTACACCTGGTCAAGAAGAAGCTGCTATACCGCTAGACTTTTTTCCAATGTCACAACATTAGTGCATTGCTTTAAATCATGCTTTGATCCTACAGGTGAATGTCTGCTATAACTTAAAGTTATGTCAGAAAATATACCCAAATTGTCAGGAAAATATAAACACACTTTTTGTAAATCTCCAATTTCCCAAGCAATGGGAAAAGAGACATACATTTATTTTAGGGAATTGTAAAGACTATAGGATGATGGTTGCGTTTTTTAGCGGTCAGTTATGTCACAGAGCTTTTCTCTCCTTAAGACTTAATGAGATCTCTCACCTTATCTTACTAAATCTGCCTCATTAGCCATCTACCCTTTGCTGCCCCTCCTGCCTGTGTCTAGCCCCATTCTATCACTCACCATATCTGGAACCATACACCATTGCCGAGATGTCTAGAGTGGACTGCCATCCCTGACATTAGCACCATCTTCAGAAGGCTGGCATGTTTCTGGACAAGCTCTGTCAGTACAGAACTGTCCTGTATGGTTCTTAATATTTTCCCCAACTTTGAAGAGACGGCAAAATTGGTACTTTGCTTTATATTTAGGGGCCTGGAGGCAGGGTGGTGAAGAGCTGTGATATCCAGGACTGGTAATTGAATCCACAACACCAGACCAGTCGGAGGTTCCAGCCTGGAAAGCATGGTATCAGCTATATGGAAGAATGCACAGCACTGTAGGAACATGGCGAATAACCTTCTTCACTCGGTCACTCTATATGTTACATCACACTCACACGGCTGGATGCACCTCCCACCAAGTCTCAAGCTTTACCATTCTCACTACTGCCTGAAACATCTTCCTTCCCTTGCTGTCACCCAAACCCCAACATCCACCAATCCTTCATGCACTCTGTGTTTCCAACTCACGCACAGAGAAACAACCCATGTGCACCAACAATAATAGTGTGACACTCACTTTCATCTCCTGTAATGCCTATCTGTAATTCATTCCAGCAAAAATATGGGGCAGAAAGAGTCCAGATGAGTGGAAGGTTGGCCAACATTCAGCTCCTCATGCCCTAGGTGCAGAGGATCCTGACTCTAGCTGCCCTGAATAACTGACTGACCATGTCCAAGCCTATGACTAGTATCACAGGCTGTCTTTGACATGCTGTGCTGAGACACTCAAAACAAAGGCTATCTCCCTTGCCTTGACTGAGGACTACAGACAACAAGCTTCCTGGTTTGTGACAAGACTAAATGACAAAGCAATACATCAGTACAGAAAGTCTGGTGTCTCTAACTGAGGGCAATGCACAAATAGGCAAGGCTACGATGTTGTGAGCACCCAAGTATCCTCAATGTGAGAGCAAGCGAACAGGCTGGAATTGAAGCCTGGTTCTGTTCGTAAGCGATGTTCTGTCCATGAGGTCAAAGTGTTCTTGCTGCATTATTTTGTGATAGCTGCCATCGTCTCCTGAAGTGCAGCATCGAGATGTGCCAAGAGAGTTCACAGAGGCTAGCACTTGTCAGATATCAATATTCCAGGACATAGGTGTGTGTGCCTAGTGCCCGTGGACCTCAGATGTCAATACCCTGTATCCAACATCGATATCCTTCAGAGCAACTGAAGAGCTGAAGTCACCATACACACTCTGACTTCCATATCAAGATTTCCCTGTGGCAGGTGATCACATCGGAAACTCTATATGACTGAGGCGAGATGTACAGTTCATACGATTGTTAACAAGTAATGGTCCCCTTTATTAGGCAACACTACTGCCTCATGTGAACTTTGCCTCAATGCTTGGAATCTCATTAAAAGTTGTTCCTAATGTTAAGATAGCCTTTTTTTTTGTTGGATTTTGTGTAACTCTGCCATATTTCTCACTATAGCCCACATTGTTCCGACAATTTCTTTTGGAAATATAACTGGGAAGATGGAAGTGTCCTGAAGAAGGGTTGCTGGACCTTGTTTTCTCTCTCAAGATGCTGCCAGACCTACTAAGTTTTCCCAACAATTTCTGATTTTGTTTCAGATTTCCAGCATCCACTTTTCTTTGAGTTATTTTTAATGCATTAATTATCTAGCCTGTCTGTATAGTATTTGCCATGGTCAATTCCAGGTCTGTCTTAGCATGTTATTCTCAGAACAACTCCCCGCTCTTTAGAAATCAGCTGAAAGATTGCCATCCCTTGTACACACGCCAACTTTAAAAGACATCCAGATGGCATTATGAAGCAACGGTGATCAGATGCTGACAGATTCTGAACATCCTGGAGAAGGGAACAATGATTCCCCCAAGGGGGAGCTGGGTCCTAATTGAGGCGGTGTTGTAGTAGACGCCTGTCTCTTCCAGGTGGATAACTACTCCAACAGATCCCGCTAACTTAGTCTGAGGTCACCACACAGGTCAATGCCATCATCACAGTCCTGAGGAAAGGCTAGTTTCATAAGGAGGTCAGTGCCATTCTCCACTGCACTGGGGCAAGAGTCAAGGCCTCAGCAGAAGTATCAGAAAGACTGTCGCCTGAAACCCCCACCAGCTCAAATACTGATGCTTTGGTAAACATGTTAGGTTTGGAAAGCATAGCCAAATTTGGTGAGCACCTCACTGTGAGTGCACCACATCTAGATTAGGAAGAATCACCTCAGGCTGCTGGCACCTGAAGGACTGCTGTAGACAAGGAAGAGGAGGATCCTATAGTGTTGGTATTCAGGGTCTTTGTCTACATGCCCAGGGACGAACAGGAGCAATAGACAGGTATGTGGGATGCAGTGGTCCTATTGCCCAGAAGTTGCAGCATTGCAGCAGGTCTTGAGAATGTCTGGGTGGCTCCATAGACATATTACCACAGAGAGCCAGGTCCAGAACTCTCAGGGTCATATATCAGCACTGCTTCATCCCAGCTATTGGATTTCAGGACTGAAGGTTTGGAAACAGGTGCACATCCAAGTATTCTTCCCTCACAAAGGAGACAGGATGCTTCCATGAGACACTCAGTTGGAGGAGGAACCAAAGTAGCTCCCCCTCAGATGTCTTCATTTGGGACAGTCCAGAGGTGGCCTAGTCCTCAACCTATATCCTACTGGAATCCCACCCCCCAAAGGCAGCCTTTGGAAGTTCAAACCAAGGAGTGGCCACTTACCTCTGTTAGGAACAGTTAGCGGTTCAGGTCTAATGACCTTTCTTCAGAAATATTAATTCTGCTTTCTCTCCATCGAGGCAGACTTAATGCAAGGAATTTGGTAAGGAATGACAAGAAAGCCTGTTAGACATTATGACAGAAATCCCTTCAAAAAAAATACTGAGACTTACACAATAAAAGTATGATTTAGCTTTTGAATTTGTAATAAACAAGAATGATTGCAGTTATGTAATCTGCAAGTGCAGTGTGTCTGGAGGCACATGCAGCCCTGAGCTGACTCTTCCTTTGCACCAAATACATTTTACTTTCGAACAATGATCATTGAATCTACAAATACTGTGAAACAGAATCATTCTCAATAGCAAATGTGGTTCCCTTGTCCAAGAAGGGGAGTAGGGATAACCCTAGTAACTATAGGCCGGTGAGTCTCACTTCTGTTGTGGGTAAAGTCTTAGAGAGAATTGTAAGGCATAGGATTTATGAACATCTGGATAGGAATAATGTGATCAAGGATAGTCAGCATGGTTTTGTGAAGGGCAGGTCGTGCCTCACAAACCTTATTGAATTCTTTGAGAAGGTGACTAAGGAGGTAGACGAGGGTAAAGCGGTAGATGTGGTGTATATGGATTTTAGTAAGACATTTGATAAGGTTCCCCATGGTAGGCTATTGCAAACAAATACAGAGGTATGGCATTGAGGGTGAGTTGGAGGTTTGGATTAGGAATTGGCTGGCTGGAAGAAGACAGAGGGTAGTAGTTGATGATAAAGGTTCATCTTGGAGTGCAGTTACTAGCAGTGTTCTGCAAGGATCTGTTTTGGGACCATTGCTGTTTGTCATTTTTATAAATGACCTGGAGGAGGGGCTAGAAGGTTGGGTGAGCAAGTTTGCGGATGATACGAAAGTCGGTGGAGTTGTTGACAGTGAGGAAGGATGTGTCAGGTTACAGCGGGATATAGATAAGTTGCAGAGCTGGGCAGAAAGGTGGCAAATGGAGTTCAATGTAGGTAAGTGTGAGGTGATTCACTTTGGTAAGAGTAACAAAAAGATGGTGTACTGGGCTAATGGTCGGATACTTGGTAGTGTGGATGAGCAGAGGGATCTTGGTGTCCATGTACACAAATCTCTGAAAGTTGCCACCCAGGTAAATAGTGCGGTGAAGAAGGCATATGGCGTACAGGCTTTTATTGGTAGAGGAATTGAGTTCCGGAGCCCTGAGATCATGTTGCAGTTGTATAAGACTCTGGTGTGGCCGCATCTGGAGTATTGTGTGCAGTTTTGGTCGCCATACTATAGGAAGAATGTGGAGGCACTGGAACGGGTGCAGAGGAGGTTTACCAGGATGTTGCCTGGTATGGTAGGAATATCGTATGAGGAAAAGCTGAGGCACTTGGGGCTGTTTTCATTAGAGAAAAGAAGGTTTAGGGGTGACTTGATAGAGGTGTACAAGATGATTAGTAGTTTAGATAGGGTTGACCATGAGAACCTTTTTCCACATATGGAGTCAGCTATTACGAGGAGGTATAGCTTTAAATTAAGGGGGGGTAGGTATAGGACAGATGTTAGGGGTAGATTCTTTACTCAGCGAGTCGTGAGTTCATGGAATGCCCTGCCAGTAGCAGTGGTAGACTCTCCCTCTTTATGGGCATTTAAACGGGCATTGGATAGGCATATGGAGGATAGTGGGCTAGTGTAGGTTAGGTGGGCTTGAATCGGCGCAACATCGAGGGCCAAAGGGCCTGTACTGCACTGTATTTTTCTATGTTCTATTACTTACTACATCTAGCTTTCCTCAAACTTCTCCTACTTTACCCATTTTCAATTATCGTAAATTCCTCATTTACTTTTTATGCTACTGCTATCCCTATACATCGAGCTTGTAGCCGTCCTTCAGCATAACTCTGCTAAGTAGGAAAGCTTATTTTTACTAGTTTTGCTCAAGCCATGTTTGAATAGAAGCAATTTGAAGAGCAATGATAAGGAATGATGAATAGACTATAATGCTTTCTTTGCAAAATTGCATGAATTTGAATACACATCCACATCAATGCTTTGGGAAGAAAATATAATCCATGTGCATTTCTAATCCACGTCCATAAAAATAATGCTCTTTATTTGATGCAAAATAAAGCTAGTCCAATCTCTAAGGATGTGGATACCATAAATTGAATTAATTAAATACTCTGCAGCATTGTTGTTAAAACCCACAGTCAGAACAAATGTACTGTTCCTGTATGAATTTTTTTAGACATTCCTTTGAAAATCCATGGCACTAAGTTATTTTAGTCAATGCTCTGCTCAGTGACAGTCAGCACATCACAATTCAAAGTTTTATCTGTAGTTCATCCATGAGGAAAATAGAATTGTCATCTTTATCTTGTCTAAAGAATAGAATGATTGATTTGCTTTATATCTATTTACATTGTTTTTTAGTTAGAGATAGAGTTTTGCATGAAAAGGTCTCAGGTGATACCAACATTTCATATTATTGAATAGGTGCAATTGGATCATATATTTTCCAAATGCTCACGCTAAAAATAAAGCTTTTTCTTTTATTCAAATCACAACACACTTAACCCTTAGCTACCTTTTTATTATTTTTTTCATAATTTCTGAAAAAAAATCACATCAATTAAACAGATTTTTCACCATAAGACAGTTTTCCTACAGTAAGAGTTACTTTTCTTAGTTCAATCAATTGCAATTTGCTTTTGCACCCAATTCATGTTTTAAATAAAGTTTGCTGGTATTAGTGGATCATCTGAGAACTTCAGTCAGTAGATTACATTGTGTCTAATGTGTTATATTGACATTGGTTTCATGGTCATCATTAGACTCTTAATATCAGACTTTTGTTGAATTCAAACTTTCCCCTCTGCTGTGTTGAGATTTGCACCTGGGTCTCCAGTTTAAAAGCTTAGCAATAATGCCACTAGCTCAATGCTTCCCCCTTATAACTGGTTCCCAGAAATCACAATTATTCACTGCAGAGATGCTTCAGTGATTCAGACTACCCAGAATACAACATTATGGACTTCAGATGCTTGAGCCTTTTGACACCAATGCAAATACTAGCATCTGCCTGTCAATTACTTTTCACAGTGAATCTGCCAAAATTTTCTAATCCAGTAGAGACCATCTAATTTGAGTCATGACTGCAGACATCCACTCCATCATGAGATCCTAATTAATTTTGAACATGCTGCTATGTTTGCTTCCACTTAAAAATGTTATCCCAAAATTTTTACAGATGTTGGAAAGTTGAAATCTTTTAGCCTGAGAACCATGGCATGACTGGTCACATCTTGGCTGGGATAGAGGCCATACCTCTTCCAAAACCTTATAGAAACTGTTCAGGAAGATAATACTCTGGCATGTTTGGGTCCTGGCTTGATTTGTAATATTTTATAGAAGGATCATGATGGGAGTGCACCGCACGGTTACACATTTTAGGCTCTGTTGTCTTAAATGACACAAGTATGTATCTACAGGAGTAATAGAGCTTTAAGTGAACATGGAATTTTGTTTCTGATGTGACATGCAATCTCCCTCCATATTAAAAATGTAAAGTGTTTGCCTACTTTTGCAATTTAGCAAATCTGTTGGAAACAATATTCTGGAATTTTTTTACTGCACGTGAAATGAACAGCACATCACAGACAACTTCAAACGAAATTGCACTGCTGTTCTCAATTCACGAAAGTGCATCGTTAGAAGCACAGGTTTGGATTTACATCGATGGACTTTTATTTGTGCAGAATTGAGTATTGATGTAGGGCAGCATATAATGCATACGTAATGAATGTGAAATGGGCTAGTCCGGTAATAATTTACAAATTAGGCCTACTATTGGTATACAGAGTGAGTTCAGCCATCAGAAATGTGAAAGTTCAGTGCAGGTAAGCATTAAAATGCTGCTGTAGGAATTAAAAACTTGCACTACTTTAAAGAACAAACATGAAAAAATGGATCTGGAGAAATTCATGAGCATTTTTTATTACAAAAGATGTCTATGAGGACTGCAAGTAGGTTTTAAATTATAGCTGGAGTTGCCTGATAAAATAATACCAAGGATGAAGGCTGTATTCCACAGTGCGTGGTGGATATAATGCTCTGTGCTAACACCATCATCACATGCAATTCAGCACCAGACGTATTTTATTAACCTTATTAGTTCAGGCAAGCTGCATCTTAATATTATGCGCTAAATAAGGCACCCACTTACAATGGTCACATTTCAAGCTGCACAAAATGCTAATAGCAATGTACAAATTGCAGTAAAATATCATTCAAAAACCCATCCTTCACTTCCATGCTCACATGTAATCTCCGTACTAAAAATTTAATATTTAATGGAATCACTTGATGCCTGCATCTATTCTCACGCATGTTATGAAATCCATGCTAACCCTTCAGCTTCACTGCATATCATAGTTTTCCAGGAGCAGACAATCTACAATACCACAGTGAAAATTGAAACAGCTTCCAAGCTTTTGCTTTTTCATTTCTTATAAGGATGGTCTTCACCCAACCCACACACACACACACACACACACACTCTCTCTCCCCCTCCCTCACTCTCTGTCTCACTCACTCTCTCTCACACATACACACACACATACACACACACATACTCTCTCTCCCCTCCCTCACTCTCTGTCTCACTCACTCTCTCTCACACGTACACACACATACACATACACACACACATTCAAACACACACACACACATACACACACAAACATACAAACACACACACATACACACACATACATACACACACATACACACATACACACACGCAAAAGCAAACAAATACACATACACAAACACATACACACACACATACACACAAATACACACACACTTACACACATATACATACACACATACACACAAACATACACACAAATACACATTCACACATACACACACGCACACATACACACACACATACACACACATACACATTCACACATACATACACACACACATACACGCGCAGATACACATACACCCACACGCATACACACACACAGACATACACACACACAGACATACACACACACACATACACATACACGCAAACACACACATATACACACACATACACACACATACACACACATATACACACACATATACACACAAACACATATACACACACACTTACACACACATACACACACATACACACACACATACATACACATACTCACACACATACATACACACACACATACACACACATACACACCCAACCACACACACATACCCACACATACACGCACATACACACCCACCCACACACACATACCCACACATACACACACATACATATACACACACATACACACAAACGCATAAACCTACACATACGCACACAAATACACACACATACACATACACACACAAACTCACACATAAACACACATATACACACACATACACACATAAACACACATACACACAAACATACACACACATACACACAAATACACACAAATACACATTCACACATACACACATGCACACACACATATACACACATACACTCACACACACATACACACACATACACACACATACACACATAGACATTCACACATACGCACACATACACACACATATATACACACACACATACACAAACACACATACATATATACACACACTCGCACACACACCTACACATACACATACACACACATCTACACACAAACACACACACACATATACACACACACTCACACACACCTACACACACATACACACACACATACACACACACATACGCACACATACACATACACACACACACACACAGACATACACACACACATACACGCAAACACACACATATACACACACACTCACACATACACACACACATACACACACATACACACACACATACACACATATACACACACATACACACACACGCATACACACACATACACACACATACACACAAACACACATACACACACATACATACACATACTCACTCACACACACATACACACACATACATACACATACTCACACACATACATATACACACACATACACACACATATACACACACATACCCACACATACACACACATACACACCCACCCACACACACATACCCACACATATACACACATAATATACACACACATACACACAAACGCATACACCTACACATACGCACACACAAATACACACACATACACATACACACACATAAACACACATACACACACACATACAAACACACATACACACACACACATACACACACACACATACACATACACACTCATACACATACACATGCACACACAGACTCTCCCCCTCCCTCACTCTCTGTGTCACTCACTCTCTCTCTCTCACACATCTACATCTGAATTTACATTTGCAGATAAATTCTATTTTGTTCAAAAAGAGCACTATCTGTTAACAATCAGTCAATGTGACATTTTATAAATTCCTACTTTTGAAATAAGACCAGTCTGACTCCAAGGTAGGATACAGACAGACTCAAACCTCACACCTTTAATGCATTGTCTGAGCTGAGATGTCACATTTTTTTATCCGCTGACAAAAGCTTAAGTTCTCTCGGGTTGTGACTTGAAAGAAATTCTGAAGAAGGGCCTGTGCCCGAAACGTCGAATCTCCTGTTCCCTGGATGCTGCCTGACCTGCTGTGCTGTTCCAGCAATAAAGTTTCAATCTAAACTTGCATCCCCATTCTAAGTCATTAAATGCTTAATAGCCATCTAGATTTGCTCAATACATTGCATCAGCTGTATGACACTTTGATCTTTTACTTATAAATTCTATCTCCTATGAACCTGCCCCACTAGCTACCTGAGGAAGGAGCAGCGCTCTGAAAGCTTATACTTCCAAATAAGCCTGTTGGACTCTAACCTGGTGTTGTGTGATTTTTAACTTCATCCACTCCAGTCCAACCACCGGCACCTCCACATCACAATCTCAGTCTGCCAGCTACCCAAATGTCACTTATATTGATAGTGACAGGTGAACTTTTCTCCTTAGCATCCAATTCTAACCTCTTTGTTTCCCTCCTCCAGATGCCCCAGAGGAATCAGAACCCAACATCGACAAAGTTAGCTCCGCCAACGTTTCCGGGGACAACACGTCATTGACCCACTAAAACGCATTAGGCAACAGAAATCTTGGGGTGGCACAGTGGCTGAATGTTTAGCACTGCTGCCTCACAGTGACAAGGATCCAGATTTGATTCCACCCTAGGGCAACTGGCTGTGTGGAGTTTGCACATTTTCTCCATGTCTGTGTGGTTTCCTCCAGGTGTTCCGAATTCCTCCCACAATTGAAGGATGTGCAAGTCAGGTGGATTGGCCATGTTATATTGCTCATAATATCCAGGGTGTGCAGTCTCGGTGGGTTAGCCATCGAAACATGCAAGGTTACAGGGATAAGGGAGTAGATCTGGGTGGGACGCTCTTCAATGAGTTGGTGTGGACTTGATAGGCCGAATACACACAATGAATGACCAGGAGAAGCTGCTGATGGCATTTCATAGTCAAAGTAATGTGGTTATGATCCATTAAATTGCCTCTTCCTCAAAATAAATTTTAAAAAATCATATAGCAGAATGTTTCTCTTTGAAGTTTTATTGGCTGCCATTTATTAGATCATTACTAAATAACCTTCATCATTGCTCCTGCTTATCCATTGCATAAATTAACAGGATCTGTAATTGTTTGTGACTGTTCTCTATTTTTATTAGCACTTATTAGCAAATTTCCGATCCTCTAACACCAATCCAACATCAGTGACTCTCATTGCCTCGCTATTGTAGTCCATTGTCTTTCAGAGGACTCAGGATTATATACAGATTAAGCCTAAAGACTTATTTCAAGCCTGATCAGTTTGTAACTTTGACAAGTCTTAACATTTTGACTTAATCCATACTGGTCATAAATTTGAACTCAGTACAGTTTGCGGAGCAGGGCATGCTGTGAATATTTTAAGGAAGCATTCATTTTGAATATTACAGTGAAAAAAATCAATGGAATGAGAATTGGATGAATTTTAGATAAGTGGATGACCTACTCAACAAAGTAATTACACAAATCATTAAGAGGAATATTAGCTTTCATACTTTGATATTATTTCTGATGAACTTTGTATTCTTCATTGTAACACTTACAATCTGCTTGCTAACCTAATTAGGGACACAATTGTTCCAATTGTTGCAGCTTTCTGATCTTAAATATATATTTATCCCACATTTTCAGCATTATCTGTTCAAAGGTGATTTTCCAACTAAAGTCAACATAAATGAATAGCATTCTCCAACCTATTTGCTTTAATTCTTCCACTTAGTCTATGCAATTATATCCGAAACAAAAACAAAATTTGCTGGTAAAGCTCAGTCAGTCTAGTAGCTTCTATGGAGAGAAATCAGAGTTAATGTTTTGGGTCCAGTGACGTTTCCCCAGAACTATGCCTTTATATATTTGGCTCCTTTACTTGTTATATAAGTGAATTGCAGTTTATATTAAATATGACCATTCAATGCTTGTTACACCCAACAGTGTATTGACATCCGATCGTCGATTAAATTTAGATTTACATTTAGATGTATTGCCACATGTATATAAAAATAGTGAAAAGTGTCTTTTATCATGTTATTTGCAAAATGTCATGCTTGAAGCAATGAATATAATACATTACTTTACTGCAATGCAGTTCCTCTCTCTCTTTCCTGCTTGTTCCTCCTTCCCTACTCCTGCAGTTGCTGCATGACATCAGCTGGGACTTCTGATTCTTAATATATTTTAGGAAGGTTTTAACCAGAATGGATAGACAGGAACCAGTAGATGTGTTGCATTTGGATATCCAGAAGGTATTTGACAAGGTAGCTCTCCAAAGGCTAAGTCATAAGATAAGACCCCATGGTGTTGGAGGTAGTTTATTGGCATGGATTGAGAATTAGTGAAAAGACAGGAAACAGCAAGTAAAAATAAGGGGTTCTTTTTCAGATTGTTGATCTGTGACCAATGGGGTTTCACAGGAATCAGTGCTGGAGCATCTAGTGTTTACAACATGTTAATGACTTGAAGGACGGAAGTGAACCTACTATACCTAAATTTGGGGTCATCATGAAAATAGGTGGAAAGGCAGGTTGTGAAAAGGAGAATCAATGTTTCGAGCATAAGCCCTTCATCAGGCATGCTTATGCTCAAAACGTCGATTCTCCTGCTTCTCCGATACTGCCAAACTGACTGTGCTTTTCCAGCACCAGACTTCTCGACTCTGATCTCCAGCATCTGCAGTCTTCACTTTCTCCAGGTTGTGAAAGGGATGCCAACAGTTCACAGAGAGTTATTGATAGATTAAGTAAGTGAGGAAAATGGTTGTAAATGGAATATAATGTCAGAAAATAAGACATGGAGAACATTTGGAATGGAGAGCAAAAGTACAGATTATTATTTAAATAGAAAAATATCTGCAGGAAGCTGCAACACAAAGAGACTTGGAGCTAGCACACTGGTGCAGTAGGTAATCAGAAAGGCTAATGGAATGTTGGCCTTATTCCAAGGGGATTGGAGTATTAGGATAGAGAATTCTTACAGCAACTGTACAAAGTGCTGTTGTGATCACGCCTGGAGTGTAATGAGTAATGGAATGTGGAACAGTTCTGTTAGTTATTTTGACAATTACTAAAATGGGTATTAGACTAGTTCATTTCAGTAGTGAGAATAAAAGAGTAATATTATTTGAATGGAAAAAAAAACACAGAAAGCTGCAACCCCATCAAGAATACTTTCACACAAAACACAGAACGCTAGCACACTGATGCACCCTGTAATCAGCAAGGCTAATGGAATGTTAGCCCTTATTTCAAACGTGTTGGAATATAAGATTATATCAAAACTCAAATAAGAAGAATTAAGTAAATACAATAAAGAACAGAAGGAAAACTGAAACACTGTAAAACTGATGCTCAAGGAAAAACTTAGATTTGGTCCACTATCAGGAATGGATCAGAATGTGCAATCACCCTACCACTATCCCTGTGGTAGCCAGAATAAACATTTTGTGCTGCGTCTCTATCTGAATGATTTCAGCATTCAACAAAGCATAACTTGCTTTACTGGTTGTCTGCAAGTTGATAAGCATGATCATGTGTCTTACAGGCAATCTGTTCCTCTTAAAGCGGAGCTGTACTAATTGAGTCGAACTTTTTTCACAATATGTGTGGTAGACTTGAAGAGAAGTGAAAAGAGATAAACAAAGAGGGGTGCTCCCAGGTTTTTTTTTGAAGTGACAATCCAGGTTTTAGTACTAGAGGTGGAAAAGGGAAGATAAATAAATTTCCCATATGGCTTAGAAGACTCTCAAGGTAAATCCTGAGAAGGAAATGGGTGTAGGTGAACACAGAGATTGATTGTTGGAATTGCATGCTGAGGTTCCGGTTGCAAATATAGAAAAAGATAGGTGTCAAAGTCAGGGAATGTATCTTCACATGATATCTTCCACTTTTACTCCACTAATATATTAGCTGTTCAACGCACTTCACTGCCATCATTCACCCAGCAGCAATCTGTATCAGTAAGTATTCACTAATGAGAGACTTCACCTTGAAAGGGTTAAATAAGTGTTAATCATTTTTAGTCAGAAGTACTTCTAGTTCTAAAAAAAATGTGAACAGCACTGAGAATGAAAAATGAGTAAAGGTAGACTGGGACATCCAGTCAAAATGTGGTGTGAATTGACCAGATGAAGAAGTTAGTATGGGACCTGTGATGTATAGAAGTTAAAAACTTGTGGATGTTTGCAGAGTTTAGTTTTAAACTTTTAAGTCCATCTTTCTTTATTTCATTTGAAAAAAAAATGATTGTGACACATACCCGATTTCCTTGGGAGTTTGTCTAGTTAAATAACAACAACCTCACTCTTGCATGTGTAACCCTGTGGGGGCGGTGAGGAAAGAGAGGGATTTTATGGACCCTGTAAGTACAGGAAATGTGGTTTATGGGTTTATTGAATTAGGCACGATCTGAAAATTGTGATTGTCCGATGGCAGGTTGAAGTGAAGTCAGCGATGTTTGCATTGTGTCAGGCATATATGTAGGGGTTTACTACAGGCAGCAGGGAGATTGAAAAAAGCATATGTTGGCAGATTTTGGAAAACTGTGAATGTAGTAGGGTTGTTGTAATGGGTGAATTTAACTTTCCCAATATTGATTGGAACCTCCTCTGAGCAGATGGTTTGGAAGGAGCTGTTTTTGAAAGGTGTGTTCAGGACAGTTTCCTAACTCAGTATGTTGACAGGTCGACGAGGGGAGAGGCCATTTTGGATTTGGTGCTCGGCAATGAGCCGGGGCAGGTGTCAGATCTTGCGGTGGGAGAGCATTTTGATGATAGTGACCACAACTGCCTCACATTCTACATAGCTATGGAGAAGGAGAGAAGCAAGCATAATGGGAGGATATTTAATTGGGGAAAAGGAAACTATGATGCTATCAGATGTGAGTTGGGAAGCATGGACTGGGAGCAATTGTTCCATGGAAAGGGCACTATAGACATGTGGAGACTGTTTAAGGAACAGTTGTTGCGAGTGATGCATAAATGTGTTCCTCTGAGACAGGCAAGAAGGGGTAAGATAAAGGAACCTTGGATGTCGAGAGCGGAGGAGCTTCTCGTCAAAAGAAAGAGGGTAGCTTACGTAAGGTGGAGGAAGCAAGGGTCTTGCTCAGCTCTAGAGGATTACAGGCAGGCAAGGAAGGAGCTCAAAAATGGTCTGAGGAGAGCCAGGAGGGGGCACGAAAAGGCTTGGCAGGAAGGATTAGGGAGAATCCAAAAGCATTTTACATGTATGTGAGGAATAAGAGAATGATCAAAGAAAGAGTAGGGCTGATCAGGGATAGCATAGGGAACTTGTGTATAGAGTCTGAGGAGGTTGGGGAAGCCCTAAATGAGTTTTTTGCTTCTGTCTTTACTAAAGAAAAGGACCTTGTAGTGAATGAAACCATTGAGGAGCAGGTAAGCATGCTGGAACGGATAGAGATTGAGGAAGCTGATGTGCTGAAAACTTTGACAAGCATTAAGATTAACAAGTCGCCAGGGCCAGACCAGATTTGTCCTCAACTACTTTGGGAGGTGAGAAATGTGATTGCTTCACCGCTTGCGAAGATCTTTGCATCCTCGCTCTCCACTGGAGTCGTACCTGAGGACTGGAGGGAGGCAAATGTAATTCCTCTCTTCAAGAAAGGAAATAGGGGAATCCCCGTCAATTACAGACCAGTCAGTCTCAAATCTGTCGTCTGCAAAGTGTTAGAAAGGATTCTGAGGGATAAGATTTATGACCATCTGGAAGAGCATGGCTTGATTAAATGCAGTCAGCACGGCTTTGTGAGGGGAAGGTCATGCCTCACAAGTCTTATTGAGTTCTTTGAGGATGTTACTCGACAAGTTGATGAGGGTCGAGCAGTGGATGTGGTGTATTTGGACTTCGACAAGGCATTTGATAAGGTTCCCATGGTAGGCTCGTTCAGAAGGTCAGGAGGAATGGGATACAGGGAAATTTAGCCGTCTGGATACAGAACTGGCTGGTCGACAGAAGACAGCGAGTGGTATTGGAAGGAAAGTATTCTGCCTCGAAGTCAGTGGTGAGTGGTGTTCCACAGGGCTCTGTTCTTGGGCTTCTATTCTTTGTAATTTTTATTAATGACTAGGATGAGGAGATTGAAGGATGGGTTAGCAAGTTTGCAGACGACACAAAGGTTGGAGGTGTCGTTGACAGTATTGAGGACTGTTGTAGGCTGCAGCGTGACATTGACAGGATGCAGAGATGGGCTGAGAGGTGGCAGATGGAGTTCAACCTGGATAAATACAAAGTGACGCATTTTGGAAGGTCGAACTTGAAAGTTGAGTACAGGATTAAAGACAGGATTCTTGGCAGTATGGAGGAACAGTGGGATCTTGGTGTGCAGGTATATCGATCCCTTAAAATTGCCACCCAAGTGGACAGGGTTGTTAAGGAAGCATATGGTGTTTTGGCTTTCATTAATGGGGGATTGAGTTTAATAGCCGTGAGATCTTGTTGCAGTTCTATAAAACTTTGGTTAGACCACACTTGGAATACTGTGTCCAGTTCTGGTCGCCCTATTATAGGAAAGATGTGGATTCTTTGGAGAGGGTTCAGAGGAGATTTACCAGGATGCTGCCTGGAATGGAGGGCTTATCTTACGAAGAAAGGTTGACTGAGCTCTGACTTTCTTCATTGGAAAAAAGAAGGAAGAGAGGGGACCTAATTGAGGTGTACAATATAATGAGAGGCATAGATAGAGTTGATAGCCAGAGACTTCTTCCCAGGGCAGAAATAGTTAACACGAGGGGTCATAGTTTGAAGCTGTTTGACGGAAAATATAGAGGGGATATCAGAGGCAGGTTCTTTACGCAGAGAGTTGTGGGAGCATGGAATGCGTTGCCAACAGCAGTTGTGGAAGCAAGGTGATTGGGGATATTTAAGAGACTGCTGGACATGCATGTGGTCACAGAAATTTGAGGGTTCGTATGTTAGGTTTACCTTACATGAAGATCAATGGTCAGCACAACATCGTGGGCTGAAGGGCCTGTTCTGTGCTGTACTGTTCTATGTTCTATGTTCTGTATCAGGCATGTTCATTTTTGCAATGTATTTGCATTTAATGATTACTCATTAGTCATAAATAGTTTTTTTAATCAAGTCCTACCTGAGGCCGTGTGATAGCTGATGTTTTTCAACTATTGTTATATAATACATACATTGGCTACTGTAACATATGAATCTATTGTAGTACTATGTACCTACCAGTGAAATATGTACCTCACAATCACAAACACTCCTGTATCTAAGCTCAAGCTAAGCAATTCAGTATGACACACTTCCCTCAAAGACTTAATTTGTTCTCTGCAAGTGAGGAGAGTATAGATCGGAATGGCTTCATTAACTATACATGTACCAAAGATTTATTTCTATTAATAAAGTATATTTTTGCAATTAAAAAAAAATATGCTGCAAAAGGATGGTGGATGGAGATCTTTATACCATTAGGTTGCATGCCATTATACAATGATGGCATCATGAGGTATATCATTATGAGACATAATACAGTGAGTACTGATCACTGATGCATAAGTGATGGGAGAATGGTGCAATGAGTTATATGGGATATTGACAGTGTAGTCTGTAGGAGATGTCTTGTGAAGATACATTCACTGACCTTATCCATTGAGTCAGGTCATTGAACGCCTTGTGGCATTGATTTCAAATTCATGGGGCAGTCCCTTCTCAGAATTTCTGTTGAACCTCCCACCTCCTTTGCAAATTCCTCCTGCGCTGCATCAGAAATCTGAGAGTCTACTCTGTAGCCTGATCTTCTCCTGCAGAGTCTACAGCAACTTCAAAATAATGACAACTGTTCCCCTGTAGGACCAGCAGGCTGCCTTTAATGGTGAAGTATTGCTGAAACACGTCAGCCACACTCATCCACTACTCATCCACACTCACCCTTTTGAATGTACAATGTGCAGCACCTTTGACCCTGCGATGCATGCTGATAACGTGAGATGCAATGTGAGGTTTGCTTCAATGGAACAGCAAACAGACTGGCTATAATTTTTGGTATCTGTGCCCGAATTTACACTGTAATGAAGTGTTTCCACCATTAACAAGGCTGAAATTGTTAACAGGATCTGAAAACTTGATTTTATATTCAGATAGCCTACGTTTGAGACTATTCAAAGCTAGAATCAGTTGAAAAAGGAATTCACCTCATTGCTCACACTTGGTAAATTGGTTCATCTTTGAAATATTTAATTTTGTTTTACACCTATAATCCAAAATCACATTATTTCATCATGAATCAAATATTGCTTCAAATATATAAATGTGAAGCAGCACAGGTTACGTAATTGGCTACACTTTAGCACTGTCTTTTCTTAAAGCGGTATACCATTAAGATTTAAACTTATTATTGCTGTTAGTGATTTATAAGCATCTGGAAAATGCTGACAATGCTTTAGCTTTCATCTCTTTCTCAAGGAATTGTTCAAAAAATAATCACATGGTGAGACAGAATAACTTTTTTTAAAAGATTAAATTTTGGCTTGCACTATTCTTCATAATACAGCTGCAGCTGTTATTTTAATTTCATTTAACAATGGGCATCAATCACTGGCTATCACACACCAGCAGTTAATCTGAACCTCAGTTCCCTATCGAGAACATTGGCCTCACAATGTTTCATGATACTGACCCTGAACTGCTCTCAGTATGCTGTGCTACTCTAAGGTGAGGCAGAGCATAACCTCAACTTCACAAACAGATCAGAGCCCTGACCCCAAATACCTGTGATATACTCATTTGCAAAGCTGGAACACCTCAACAGCACCCAATCTATTTCCCTCAACCCTGACTTGATGAAATAAATACAATTACCATTTTTCTATTGATAGCACTTCCAAATAAATCTAAATCCGGAGGAAGTGTTACATCACAGGTTCTCATACAGCTTACATTCAATTCTTAGATGGCAACAATGTTGATGAGGATATGAAGGGTAGAATTTTTCAAGTGAGTCCTTGGAGTTCCCAATGACACCTCCTTTAAGCTGGGCCACTGGGAAAATCCCATTTCAAACATTAAAGTAAAATAGTAAATAGGATGTAATGTCAGTATAACCACAATTCACCCCAAATCTTGGAAATCTTGGAGGGTGACCTGGAGCATGAACCTATCTGGAACTGCAACACTCTGCTTTGATGATTCAAATCAATAATCAGAAAGTGTTGATAACGGGACTGTTGTCGATCTTTCATGATGGCAGCTTGCTATTAATTTGAAGAGAAAACTATCTCATAAGACCAAAATATATTAATAGGAGCAGCATAGGCATGTTGGCTCTTTCAGCCTTCTCTGGTAATCTATATGATCTGATTATGTCATGAAGTCCACTTTCCTTCCTGTTTGTCTTTCCCCACCACCACTCTGATAATCTTACAGTGCCTTAAAGGGAAAAACTGATTAACTCAACATTGAATTAACTTAAAAATCCAACCTCCACTGCTTCACAGAATCCCTGCAGTGTGGAAACAGGCCTTTAGGCCCAAAAAGTCTACACCGACCCTCCGAAGGGTAACCCACCCAGACCCATCCCCCTACCTTATTACTCTACGTTTACCCCGATGAATGCAGCTGACCGACACATCCCTGAACACTATAGGCAATTGAGCACAGCCAGTTCACCTAACCTGCAGGTCGTTGGACTGTAGGAGAAAACCGGAGCACCCGGAGGAAACCCATGCAGACAGGGGAGAATGTACAAACTCCACACAGACAGTTGCCCGAGGCAGGAATCAAACCAGGGTCCCTGGCACCATGAGATAGCAGTGCTAACCGCTGAGCCACTGTGCTGTTCCATGCTGAGTTTAAAACAAAACTTCTGCTTAGAGACTAACTAAGAGAAGAAATTCTTCCTGATCTATGTCTTAAATAGGAAATGGCTTCTTTGAAACTGTGTCCTCTAGTTCTCAATTCTCCCCAAGAGGAACATTGTTCAAAATCACCTCCCCATCAAGTCACCTCAGAAACTTATTTATTTCAAAATGATTACCTCTATTCTTCTAGATTGAAGTGAACATAGGCCCACCTAACCTGCTCGACATTTCCCTGTAAGACAATATAATCAGGAATCAACTTCATGAACCTTCTCTGAACAGCTTCCAATGCATTTACCTCACTCTTTAAATAAGAAAGCCAAACTGTATATAGTACTCCATATATGGTCTCTTTTACAGATGTAGCAAAACATTCTACTTTCATGCTTCCTAATCCTTGCAATGAAGACTTATATTCCATTTGTATTCTAAACTATCCTCTGTAATTGCATGCAAATGTTTTGTGTTTCATGTACAAGGTCATGAAGATGTCTCTGTACAGTTGCGTTCTGCAGTCTCTCCCCATTAAAATAATGTTGCTTTTTTTATTCTTCTAATCAAAGTGGACAACCTCAAATTCTCTATTATTATACTCCATTTGTCAATTTTTCTCCTACTGACTTAATTTATAAATATCCTTTGCGGATTCATTGGGCCGAATCTTTTTTTTTTTGGCTAAATGCCAGTTCTGCCAAGGCTTTGGAGGAATGTTTTCTGCAAGACCCAGCAAGGTTTCTTGTCTGATCTGACCAAATGCATGTCATTCACTATCTGTCCCACATCTATGGAATCCCTGACATCTGAATATAGCCTCATCTTAACATATGACCATAAGACCATAAGACATAGGAGCGGAAGTAAGGCCATTCGAGTTCACTCAGCCATTCAATCATGGCTGATGGGCATTTCAATTCCACTTACCCGCATTCTCCCTGTAGCCCTTAATTCCTTGTGACATCAAGAATTTATCAATTTCTGCTTTGAAGACATTTAGTGTCCCAGCCTCCACTGCACTCTGTGGCAATGAGCCTTCACTGCACCTTAGAAACATCATAGAATGGTTACAATGTAGAGGGAGATATATTTCAGGCTGTTATGTCTGTCCAAGTTCTCTGCAAAAGCAACTTACCTATTCCTACCCCCTCACCTCTTTCCTTTCACCAGCAAATATTTCCATTTCAATGATTCCCTTTTGAAGACCTTTACTGAATCTGACGCCAGCACATTCTCACGCAATGTATTCCAAAGCTTTACTACTTGCTGAGTAAAGAATGTATTCCTCATTGTGTTTGCTGACATCCAGTGGCAGCAAAGCCATGGATTTAAAATAAAGTAACAAGTGTTAAAAACCTTGAAAACACCTAAAAATATAACAAAACAATGAAAAAGTAAAACAGAGAAGAAAAAAAAACATGAAACAAAGTAGAATTGTCCTTTTTGAAAAAACTTGCCTTTGTATTGTGCATGCTTATACACATGCACAGCCTGAAAAAGCTGAGGTAAACATCCCTAGTTTGAAATTATCATTGTATCTTAGTTTCAGCAATCTCTTTGTTTATTCCTCACATCGCCATCGCTCTTTTTGCTCAACACTTGGAAGTCCTCTTGTTCTCGGGCTTCCTGCCAATGGGAACAATTTCTCCCATCAACTCCAAGCAGGCAGCCTGTGACTTTGAATACCAGCTCTTGGGCCTCTGTTGAGGAACAAGGTGAGCGACAAAGTCTGCTGTTCCCTCCTTAAAAAGCTATTGCTCCACAGGGAAGATGGGATGAATACAGGGCTCCAACCCAGCAGAGGAGATACCCCACCTGTGTAAAACTCTCAAGCTGTGAAGTTATTTAAATCCCAATCCTTTAATCAGCCTGCATGTACCTGTGAAAGCTAAAACATCTCAGACCATGAACTTATTTAAACCCCCAGGCATTCAAAATAAGAAGAGGCTACTGTATCCATGAGTATTGATACAAATAGTTTCTGGAAGTTACATGATCTGTTCATTGTCATTACGCTAAGGGCTATCATTGTCATTTATTAAAGATCAGCTGTTTTCTACAAGCTATCAATATCTCAATAGGGGATCCTAAATTTGTTGTTTGAACCACCACTTAAATAGGTTATTAAAAAAAATAGTTTTCTTTGATGTGGATTATGAATACAAGTTTGTTTGTTTTAATAGAAGATTTATTTTTGTAGGATTTTAAAAGCTTTGAATGGGTTTTCATGGATGTGAGTTTTTCTTAAAATATAATACAGACAACAATTATATTGTTACGTTACCTCAGTATGGCTTCTGAGGTTTGCACATTGTGGGTACTGGATGACCAACATGGTGACAATAAAGGGCCATTGGGTGCGGGTGGGTGTACAGTTGGGATAGAAGACATGGGTTTGAGTGGGAGCATGGATTACACTAGTTTACGCATTTGGACATGGGAGTGTGTGCTGAGTGAGGGTTTGATCACCTAGGATAGAAAGAAAACAATTGGGAAGAAGTACTAGCAAATCTTTTAGACACTGTAGTGCAGTACTTGATAGACTCTGTGGCTGGCATCAATCTTCATTGATGGATTGAGGGAAGAACTCCATTCCACAAAAAACAAATCTCAATGCCATAATCTCACCATTCAGCTGAGGCAGGATTAGTGAGTCGGGAAATGTCTTGACTCACGCTACTTGACTCTGGAGTGAATATGTGGATCTAAGAGTTATAGACTGCATAGGTAGAGCCACAGACTCCTGACATCATTGAAGTAGGTCATTTAGAATTATGGTCTGATGTGACAGTCAAAGCACTCTTAAGTCAATCAGCAAACTTATCAAACAAAAGGGATTCCACTTATCAATAACCAGCTCGTATTTGATCACAGGAATATTTCCATGCTTGTCTATGGAAGATATTTTGAGGGTTGTCATGGCTTTTTCATTTTGGAAGAGGGATAGATATGGATTTTTTGAAGAGGTGAGAGAGACAATGGTGGGTGGCTGTTAGACATGGTTATAAGATGATACAAAGTTAAAAGTGAGTGAGCGTGTTGCCTGATACGATATGAATGTGAGGAGATGCCTGGAGAGAGAGAGGAATGAGTGGAGCTGCAAGGAGTGTTGCCCAGAGGACTGTTGTGCTGGATACTTACATAATGTGGGACTTGGCACCTGAAAGTGACACTTCACTCGTTTCTCCTAAAGTGGCCATTGAATCCAGTTACGAGACACCTTTGTTCCTGCTAGTTATTTCATCAGCCACTCCCAATTGTGCCTACTTAGGATGAAAGGCTGGTCTCCATCTACTGACCACAGGGAACTTTTATGTTGTCTCCTGATCTCCAGGGAAACACCATAAAACTGAGAGGGACAGCCTTCTTATGTTACTCATTCATTCTTATGGATGCTGTCACTTCACCAATGGACTTTCAGTGGAGTTGATGAAGTTTTTTCATCACAAGGAGGAATGTTTGCTGGTGTGTTTGACTGGAACAAAACATTCTTGTTTCTCCTAACCCATAAGCAGTGCCCAGAAAAGAACTTACTTTCTGGATCTAGTCCATCTTCCTCATTTTGATTGTTGGATTTCCTGAAGTCAAGAAAGCCTGTCAAAATGAAGGTGAGTAACACCCTTAAAAGATCTTTACCAAAGAAATCACTTCGCAAGCATAAATTAATCACCATTTCCTAATAGATCTCTGGTAACAACCTGAAGCAGTCAGTCTGTCAGCTTAGAGATCTAAAATGTATTTTTCTTTTCTTCTCATCAATATTGCCTTTATTTGTGCTAAAGCTGTTAAAAACATTTATTCTCAGTACATTGATATTTTTATTTACTTTAATTAAAAATTCTATTCTATATTGCAGTTGCAACATTCTATTGATTTAAGGAAGAAGTGTGATTCTTTCAGATGGGTTCAGATCAGATGGGTAAAATAAAGCCTAGATGCATAGTTTCCTAAATTGTCAAGAAATATAGATGCAATTTACCTACTGAATCATTATCTAGCATAGCAGCATTAAAACATTGCTTCCCTCTGCTCCTCAATCCCAAAAGGGCAAGAATATTTAAATACAAATTCCTCAACATTACAAGCACCTAAATTTTTAAAGGTATACCTGACCTAAGATCACTTATAAAATAAAATGGAAATCAGTACTTGAATGTTAATTAATTCCCCCTCAAAAATTTATGATAAATAATAATATTTATTGTCTATCTATAAATACACAAATATAGATATATATTATTTCCACAGCTCAATATAAAATCATTAGATCCATACCCTCTTATTAGATACACAGAATATAAAAAGTGGTTTAACATCAAACTTTTACTAGACCAACAGTCGTAGTAAATTAGTTTTGTGGTATAGCTCCAGCTACAGATGGTAGGCACTCACACACCACCTGCCACTTGCTATGATTTTAAGCCAACAGAGATATCTTAATCTAAATGAGATGCACCATGCCAATGTTCAGATTTATAGACAAGTTTAATTGTGGCACGATAACAGGAAACTAATGGCATAATATGAAAAGCACTGGTGTGCAATACAGATACATTGTTAATCAATTTGTGTGTTCATTCCTTCAGTGATATAATCTGCATAGACTTAATGGGTCCTTTTATATCTTAGTTTCTTAGAAAACAAATCCTAAATTTCCATAACAGTTCTTTTAATTTAATAGAATTGCTTTTACTGTCGGGGTCTGGCCAGATGGGTGATCTGAACCTCTGAAGAATAGATTGCGTTTTATTAGATGTTTGCCCCACTTGGTAAAATAGAAATCAACATGGAGGTCTGTGATGGAAATAGCTCAGCAACCTCTAACCAAAAGCGGAAAAGCATTAGTTGTTCTTGGTACATGGACCAGGTGGACGCTAGTGATGCAGCCATCTGCCTGTATATCTACCTGTCTTGTGCAGATCCCAATTTTCATAGTTAATGATTTATTTTTACAATTTTCCAAATGTAAAACATCAATATTTAAGATCCATCAGATAGGAGTATTTTGCTCAGTCTATACATGCAAAGCTTTCCTCTTTCTATCATCACAACTCACAACATTGATTTTCAAATAGGTTCTCAAAATAATAAAGCTGAATATGTTTTATACAGATGCAGAAAGGAAAATATAGTACAGCTGAAAGTATAGTTTGGATGAAAGGGACAAGGCTATTGGTTTTATGTATTTGACAATGATCGTACTTCAAGTTGTCCATTTGAAATGTTTGAAATGTTCAAACTTGTAAGTTCCAAAACAACTCGTATTTCAGCCACTTCATCATCTTCCCTCTTTAATATAAATGGGGAATTTTGGCTGAGGAATGAAAGCAGGTGCTAAATGGCTGCAGTGCTAATCAGAATAGCATATTTGAAAGTCTGTGTTTAGCACACAGACTTGGTCCTTAAATATCATAATTTGATGTTGCTGGAATGGCTGAGCAAAAACAGACAGGTTTTACACTTTTGTTCTGACTAGATGCAATTTTCATGGAGCAGTTTATGTGGTCTCCTTGAACCCAATTCCATTGATGTTTTGGGCTGTTCTAGATGACCTATGGCAGCACATTACAGGAAGGCTGGCTCAGGAACTGAGAGAACAAGATGTGTCACTGAAGGCCCTGATGGAGGATGTTGGGATTAGGGGAGCTGGCCTGTGCCTACACTGGCGATGAATACCACCTTTGTCCCTTAGACATCTGTGCCCCTTTCCTGTAGTAACTGGTGCTGCTCTGCCTGGTCTCATGTCTTCCTCCCATTCCCCAACCATTTGGAACAGAAACGCCAGCAAGATGCCAAAGTCCAGTAGCCTGTCAATTCTTATAATGTGGAATGATACTGTATTATCCCTTTTTTAGTGAAGACTTCAGAGAATTTCTCAAATAATAGACATCCAAGTGTTTTTGTCATCTTGACGAAATGTCGCAAAATATTTCATTGTGTGCTTCAGAGGTCCATTTGACAGCTTCAGCTGCTAGCAAATATGAAAAAGCAAATTTCCAATTAAGTGACAGGTAAGTCTTACTGCAGAGCCTGAAATCAACATCAGTGTCATGTTTACTCCTAAATAGCTGGCTGCTTTTAGGAAAGGGCATTACTTGAAGTGCCATTGACCAAAGTGCCATGCAACCTTTTTAAAAAACACGACAAATCATTTTAAATTACAATCCAAATGCTTAACAAATATTTTGATTGTAGCTCTGTCTTCAATTCTTATCAGCGTTGAGATTTAACACCAAGAAGAGAGCTAAAGGTTTGAGCTAAAGCACAAAACTCCATCGTGGCCATGTCTTTATCCCCACACCTTAAAATGTAAGGCAAAGGTCACCCCATTATTCATTACTATAAGGATACCACTGCTTTTTTCCAGATTACTAGCAACTCCATGTGTCTGTACAATCTTTATAACCTCTGAGTTACCCTGCTCCTAACTTTACTGTCGACAAGCAGCATGCTGAAAGAATACAGCAAGTCAAGCAGGACCTGAAGAAGGGTTATACCCGAAATGTTGACTTTTCCACCTTTTGATGCTGCCTGGCTTGCTGTGTTCTTCCAGCCTCCTGCTTGTCTATCTTGGAATCTAGCATCTAGGGTATTTTTTGTCTCTGGCCTAACTTTACTGTGGCAGCTTACTTATCAACTTATCCCCTAGTGTTCTGTTTTATTTTTCTGTGCGTGTTTTTTTTAAATATGTTCTGCATCTGGTCTCCAACCTCCTTTAATCACTTTCTTGGACATTGCTCTTCTCCTAAATGATTTCAGTCAGAGCTCAAGCTTGAAACTCCGTGATATTTTCAATTCATCAAGTTCATCTGTTGAGAGTGAGTGTTGCCACTCACTGCTAACTAATTCTCTAAATCTGTTCAATATCAGCTGCTGAGTATTGACAGCCCTTGGTATTTGTATAATTTATTCAGGTGCTAATGATGTTCCTGCATATTGGGATCTGTTGTGCACATTATACAAGGAGCATTACTTTCACTCATCTGCATTAAATTAACTCGTTCCTCATCATCATTACATTCCAGCTTGTTGTTGTTTCTTGAACTCTAATCAGGGTGATTCATATAAGAATTAAGAGTCATCACCAGCATGCATAACATGACAGACGTGTTGTTGGAAGAGAACAGACAAGTTTGAGACTGTCTTCCACCTATACCATAATCTATTGTGTACGGATAAGAAAAGATCAATAGTATTACAACACTTCAGATTTAATGGCACAATATTGGACATCTTCTAGATGGATCAACAAATCAAACTGCAAATATAAAATGAAAAGCAAACTCTGGGCTGGTTTTTAGGATAGGATTAGATTTTATTTTAAACAATTCATAACAGATTTAAAATTAAGCAATTGGACAAATACAATATCCTTTCATTATATTCTCTCTGTACTTTAGAGACTCAGCTTGGCCCTTCTGCACATAATTAGCTTTTATACATTAGTCTAATTGTATTTGATGGTTGTAGCTGTCCAATGGATGTCCAGCAAATAAAATATTTAACATTGTGTTTTGTACAGAAATCATTATTTCAGTCCATTCAACAGAGATTACACTTGTGGGCTATGCTGCTTATTGAAATATCATTTTAATATTTCAAAATAGAAAATCAACAGCTGAATTACTAACATCCACCCAATATAATTTTACTTAGATGAAAATTATTCATCTATTTGTGGAATTTTCAGTAATCTGGGAATACTAGCATGGCACGATGGTCAGCACTGCTGCCTCAGAGCGCTGGGGTACCTGATTGGTTGATTCCACTCTTGGGCAACTGTGTGTACATAGTTTGCAAATTCTCCCAACACTGTGTGTGAATTTTCACCAGGTGCACTGGTTTCCTCTCACAGTCCAAAGATGTGCAGGTTAGGTGTTTTAGCCATGCTAAATTGCCCATAGTAACCAGCAATGTGCAGGCTAGTTGGGTTAGCCATGGAAAATGTAATGTTCCAGGGATGGGGTAGGAGGATGGGTTTAAGTAGGATGTTCTTTGGAGGATTGATGTGGACTTGATGGGCTGAAAGGCCTGCTTCCACACTGTGGCAATTCTATGTAAAAACAGTCATCACATGTTTAAAGGGTATTATCATGCCTAAACTATAGTCTAGCATGTGGTGCTGGAAAAGCATAGCAGGTTAAGCAGCATCTGAGGAGCAGGAGAATCAACATTTCGTGCATAAGCCCTTCAGGCTTATGCCTGAAACTTCGATTCTCCTGCTCCTCGGATGCTGCCTGACCTGCTGTGCATTTGCAAAACCACACTCTCAACTCTGATCTCCAGCATCTATAGTCCTCACTTTCTCCCTACTATAGTCTGTCAGTTACAAATTTTTATAACTCATTTACCCTCTTTTAATTTCAACTGTTTTGAATAATATGTAAGTAAAGTTTTTAGCTTTAAGCTATATAAAGATTGTGTTCTGATCCCAGTTGATGTTATTACTGGAAAAGTCAGATTCCAGACAGAAATCTGGTTCGATAGATCATATTATTCAAACGTACTTCAACACCAGCAGAGACTTTTGACAAGTTAAAATACTGACATGTTAATCACTAAGCCATTCATACTCACAGATCAAGACTCACAGTTCAAAATCCAAACTCTAAAATAAATGACATTAAAATATTTGGAACACAGACTTTGCACCACAGCTGCTTTATTACAAAACTATTGGTAAACATTACTAACTCTTTTAAAAATTCGTTTGTGGGATGTGGGCACCACTGGCTGGCCACCATTTATTGCCAATCCCCAGATGCCCTTAAGAAGGTGGTGGTGAGCTGCCTTCTTGAACCACTGCAGTTCACCTGCTGTAGGTTGACCCACAATACCATGAGGGAGGGCATTCTGGGATTTTCACCCAGTGACAGTGAACGAACAGTGATATATTTCCTAGTCAAGAAGGTAAGTAGCTTGGAGGTGAATGAACAGGTTATGGCTTTTCCCGTGTATCTGCTGCCCTTGTCCTTCTAGATGGAAGTGGTTGTGGGTTTGGAATGTGCTGACCAAGGATCTTAAGTGAATTTCTCCACTGCATCTTGTAGATAGTATGCACTGTTGAAGGTATGATTCCGTGAGTATGACTATATCAGGCTGTTGCTTGACTAGCTCTCCAAAGTTTGACAATAGTCCCCAGATGTTAGTGAGGAGGGCTTTCCAGTGTCCACTGTTGTCTTTTCCAGTGCCTATTCAGGTGATACATCTGGTTTCACTTCTTTGAGACTTTATAATGACTTGTACGACTGAAAGGTATGCTAGGGCATTTCAGAGGGCAATTGAGAGTCAACAACATTGGGTTTGGAGTCACATGTAGGCCAGACCAGGTGAGCTTGGCAGGTCTCTTTCCCTGAAGGACATTAGGGTTTTTCCGACAATCGACAATGGTTTCATGGTCATCAGTAGGTTCTCAATTCTAAATTTGTTTTTATTGAATTCAAATTCCACCGTCTGCCTTAACAGGATTCGAACCTGGAACATTTGCTAAGTTTCTGGATTTGCAATCTAGTGATAATGCCATCGTCACCCTCTAAAATTAACCCTTTGTGATATACCTTCAGGGTAGATTGGACTTGAACCCAGGTCTTCTGATCAAGAAGCAGAGACCCTACCACTATGGAACAAGAGGCCCACTGAAACCTGAGAAACTACAAAAAGTGGTAGTTCTTAAACCTTTTTGTATTTTTTAATTGTGGACTAAAACTGTCCTAAAAACTAAAGATTGTTGGGTTTTTTTAAGAAAAAGCATGTACCCTGATACTTGTTGTATTTGTTTTTTTACACAATGGTTTGTTCAAGCAATAGTGGGAGTCATTTTATAGACAAGCTGGACTCAGGGTATTGTAAATGAATGGAACTTTCACTAGACTATTAATCCAGAGACCCAGGTGACATTCTGGGCACCTCGGTTTGAATATCGCCATGGCAATGGTGGAATCTGAAATCAATAAGAACAAAATCCGAACCATCAGTCGAATGATGACCATGAAACCATTGTTGATTTAGAAAAGAGAATCTGGTTCACTAATGTGGTTTAGTGAAAGAAAATATTGGCTTTACCCGATTTGGTCTACATGTGATTCCACAGAAATGTAACTGACACTTAAGTGTGATTTGGGCAATTAGGGATGGGCAGTAAACGTTGATCTAAGAATCAGAAGGCTTTTCAAGAGACATGAAAAAAAAAACTGTAAGTATCTAATGGAACTAACACTCAAACACACTTGGTGCAATAAAAAAACTTTCATTCCCAATTTAAACAGTTGATTACTTCTCAAGTACCCATTTAGTAACTGTATAAAAGACTGCCAATACTTTATTAACCTCTATAAGCACATACACAGTGTATACAACCTCCTGCCATGATGTCATTCTTTACTTTTGAATTTCACACAAAAAGTCATGGGAGGCTTAGCTGACAAAATAAAACAGCCACAACTACAGATACTGAAGCCAATTAGAACTGGGAACATAAAACAGCTGACTTATTTTGTTTTAAGCTACACTAGATGGTCTGTCAATCAAAGTAGTCCAGAAGCAAATTCTCTCCAAATTGAAGAAGGATTTGCAGGCTGACAATCATTTTGTTAGGCCACATAATTCTGTGATTACTTTCAGCTTTTATTTCCTCTTTCTCTGGTCCACTGGGTGTACTTCAGATATCAACAACCCGAAACAGTTCTAACAACAGATTGGAGCCACATACTTTATTAAAGCAAAATACACCAGAAGGAATACTGCAAAAAAGTTACCAATACAACGCTTATAATCACAAGTGAACTCTTTTACTTGGACTTCGCCAAAGATCAGACAAGAACAGGTGATCAGCCTGCCCAGTATCAGCTTCAAACTGTTGATCAGATACAAGAGCATAAGAAATAGGAACAGGCTTCTTTAGCTGGTTAGTTTTACTGTGAGGAATGGTTCTTTCATATTCTTTCCCTACAAAGAAGTCGCACATTCAAAGACTTGACATTGTCCAGACTCCAACAAGTGATCAGTTTGAGCATGAGCAGAAGTCATAAACAGTTCATGTTTTCCGCAACTAAAACAAAAATTACTAGTAAAACTCAAGCAGATCTGGCAGCATCTGTGGAGAGAAAGCAGAGTCAATATTTTGGTCCAGTGACTCATTATCAGTTCTTAAACACATTAAAACCAAGGACCTTTTTAAATATTAGAAGCATAGAAGCATAGAAGAGCAGGAGTAGGCCATTCAGCCCCTTGAGCCTGCTGCACCATTCAACATGATCAGAGCTGATCTTTGAGCACAACACCCTTATCCCATCATCCCAGCCTCCCCCCACAATGCTTTGATCCCTTTGGCCACAAACCCCCTTCTTGAAAACACACATATTTTGATCTCAAACACTTGCTGTAGTAATGAATTTCACAGGTTCACCACTCTCTGGATGAAGAAATTCCTCCTTATCTCAGTCCTAATAGGTTTAATGCTTATGCTTATGCTTAAACTACGATTCTTGGGCATCACCAAACTTTCATATTTTCTCCTAATTTCAATTAACTTCATTTGAGCTAACCCATAAATTTTAGGTTAATATCTATACCATCAGGTCTTGGGGTGGGAGCTGAATCTGTTATGATAGTAATGAGAGAGCTATTATTGTCGCCTGGTTATAATCCAGTGTGATGCATGGGGAGCAAACACTTGTGGTTGAGATAGAATGCTGCCAGCAATTCCCCCTTCCTATGATAATCTAAAGGGCTATTGTGTAGTCTGTGGTGGAGGATGGATCATAAATAAGTTTCAGTAGAAGATGATTTTGCTTTTGATGACTGGATGCAGTTTAATCAACTCAGTAAACATCTTTGGGTTACATTTAATTGCAGGTATATTAACAGTTCCTAACAAAAGTAACCAAGACATTTGCATCTTCATTAGGTTAGCATGCCAGACTGCTGACTGCCTGAACTGCTCCAAACTGCCCAATGTACCGCTCCATGGCAGTGCTATATGTCTCAGGTTGGCACAGCTTCAGCTTAGCTTAGTTTATTCCGTTCATAGCAATCATCTTATACACCAAAACGCAAGAACCAATACTGGGATACAAACCACAGCACCACAGGCCATGCTCCCGCTCAAATTAGTCCAGAGGAAATTGCAGAGCAGTTTCAGGAGGTGTAGCAGTCACCTACAGCTCAGTAGGATTATTCAGATAAGACCTAAAGTCCAATTTCAAATGAAGCTCAAAATCATTGGCTTCTCGGTCAGAGCAAATTTTTCCCTGCAAAATACCAAAACCAGGCTAATAATGGGAGGGTAAAGAGAAACTCAATTAGTTTCAGTCTTTTTTTTGACATAAAGTGAAGACAGGTAGCAATCACTGCTTTACTAGATATCATGAAGTTAAGCCTTATCAAGAGTCTTGCACATGGCTCTCCATTAGACTGTACGTTTCAGTTTCTAATCGATTAGGAGCATCATTAAGTATTTGCTGACTATCAGTGAGTTTCAAGGGGTATTAAAAGATCAAATATCTCTCATGTGAGAGAAAATGAGCCCATCCCCTTAAAGTGCATGTTTCTACTTGCACTTGAAGTAACTCCAGGCCTGGTTCCAGCATTTATTAACAAAACAAGAGGAAGGAGACTGGAACTCAAATACCCTGTGTACAGCCAGCTTACTTGAGACAAGAATCACCATCAATCCTTGGGTACTAGGGTAGGCCACATGAAATGTAAATTTCCTAACAAGAATTTATCAGGAATTTAGGCATGCATGGTAGACATAGTAGAAGGTAACAATCATTGTTAGTCTACAAAATCATGGTTAGAGTTTGGAAAATTATGACATTTGACAAATGGATTTCAGAATCCTTTTGCTAGGAAATATGAAACATAATAGGCTGAGTAAATAAACTGTAGTATGTCTCTTAATGAGGTAATAATACTGGGAAAGCCTAACTGGTTCAACAAACTTTTATCATTCCAACCTGATACAGTCTCTGCTAAATTGCCCATGGTATCCAGGGGTGTGCAGGCTGGGTGGATTAGCTATGGGAAATGCAGAGTTACAGGGATAATGTAAGGGGTGGGTCTAGGTGGAATGCTCTTTGGAGAATTGGTGTGGACTTGATTGGCTGAATGGCTTACATCTGTACTACATTCTATGATAATAGAAGATTACATACAGAAAAGTTTACAAGTGACAGTTTAGGAAATCCTACAGAATGATATTTTTTCCAGCTTAGAATGTTCATCGAGGTGAATATGAGTCAAAAAAATTTGGAGCGCAACACTTGAACCTAAATTCTCACGATCAGAATATTCAATTTGCAATGATTCCTCTTTGCAATAAAATAGGTTTTAACTGTATCATCAGTCAGCAAAATACTTAAGCTAATGGCTTAGTACTTATTAGACTAATTGACCAACATCACTACAAATGCTAAAGAGTGTCAGAGGTGGTTTTGCCAATCTGCCATAGGCTGGAGTATTTAAGGATAGAGGATATTTAATTTATCTTACAAGTACAGAGTCTTATACCCGGCCCTACCTGGTTATGAATGATCCTATCATTCAAGAGAAAGCAAACAAAGCTTTCATCAACCATTTAGTCACCCAGCTCCTTTCTAAAAGTAGATAAATCTTTCAAAATGATCATAAACTAATCTACAAGTGCATTTCAATTTGTATTATCCAGAAAATGTTATTTAAGGTAATGTTCTACATGTCGATTTTATTTTGAAAAAAGAGGAAGGTAATTTAAGTAAAGATGGTCATATATTTTCCTTCAAATTCTTTCCAGTATTCTAGAGCATCATTCACTGCAGTTATTACCATTACCACTCATAGCTCATTAAAATTCCACACTCTGAATACTTAAAATCACCTTGACACCACTGTGGTAGAGTCAATTATGAAAAGTTATTTATCAGCTTCAGCACATCATTATAACAGAAGCTTGTAACTGCACTGCAGTTGCTGTTCCATTCTACAAAACTTGCTGTGCCAAGTACATTTTACATTGAACCATCAATTTCTGTTGAACCATAAAAAAGCGATTTGGCAATGGGGGTTGACAACTTGCGAAATAAATTTTAACAATCATCATAATTAATTATGAAGTTTCCTACTCCAAGGGCCACACAAGGCCCTGCATTTGTTTTAACTTTCAAATACAAGCTGCTTTCAAAGACATTTGGATGGATACATGAATAGGAATGTTTGGAGGGATATGGGTCAGGAGCAGGTAGGTGTGACTAGTTTAGTTTGGGATTATGTTTGGCATGAACTAATTGGACTGAAGGGTCTGTTTCTGTACTGCATGATTCGATGACCTTATGACTTATATGACAATGGATAGAGACATTTTTTATGCTGGTAAACATACTTCAAAAGTCCTTGATAAAATGTAATTGCCATGTCAATATATATTTGAATGGAAAGTGATAAATCAATATACATTTTGGGTTTTTGTCAGTTATAAGTTAAGCAACTTGTATCGATTTTTTCAAGGTTTCAAAAAAATATTTTTGCCCAGGATCAGATGATAGCCAAGTCCTCCTCTCTCTTGAGTTACCATGAGCAAATGCTTATAATCAGTCATGCAGAACAAATTATGTGAAATATCAACAAGTTTTTCCTCACCTAATTGTAGATACATTACCCCTATATTAAGCACAGAATTCATGCTCTTATTGTGACCTTGGCATTAAATGTAAGGGAAATGAAAGTACCATTGTAACATGTCATTTATGTCATTTTCCTTCTTGTGTGTGCATTTTCCCCTGTGGCAATTGTCAACCTCCACACCACTTGCTCCAGTTAATTGTTATTGTAATTCTAAAAGTAATGTTCCATCTGGGCAGAGTCATAGTTCTGCATTCAGAAAGATTTTTCTTTTGCAGAAATGTCTGAAAGTGGTAAAGTTCTGAAATGTTCGTTTTGGTATTCCTTATTGCACTGAAGTCCAATGGATCAGTTACTTTTGAATTTGTCTGGGCCTTCTCACATTTTTTTTTTAATATTCCCATCGCATTTTGTTTTATGATCTCTTGATATTGCTTTATATGCTTTGGTGTATATTTACTGTCCAGATAGTTTTTAAGCATTCAAAGCATTTGCAACCTACAATTCAATGCAAATTAATTAATAGGCATTAATGCAAATCTATATAATAAAGAATCCTCTGAATGATTTACTGTTGGAAATTCCAGCTGGAGAAGGGAGCAGACAGTTGCAGTATCATTTTGGTAAGATGTATAATTTGAGCAGAAAGTGGATCCATATGCACATTGAAATAATGTAAAATACAGGGAATTGGGGTATTTATTAAACATGCTCCATTACATCTGCAGCTTTAGCAGCATGTTGGGAGATGGTCCTGATGTGCTTCAGCAATCCTGCCTAACAGCATATCTAACTGATCCAGCAAAAGCCCCATTCCCTCAGAGCAGACATGGATTCTGCATGCCTTTGAAAAGTTCAACAATAAGCAGTACAAATTTGATGAGAATTTTAAATTTAAAGTATGTTTTCAGAGACTAAGATCAAATCTACCTCTGACATTGATCATAACTTTCTGTTCACTCGAGTGTCAATGGGGTGGATTTTGCAGCATTCTGCAGGCCCTGCTGAGCTTCATGCTGAGATTTCTGACATGTAACAAAAACAGAAGCTGCTGGAAAAACTCAGTAGGTCTGGTAGCGTCTGTGGAGAGAAATCAAAGTTAACATTTCGGGGTTGACGACTGGAAGCCTGAGGTATTGATTCCAGAGGGTGCCCTGTGAACAATAGGTCACTTTCACCCACAGGATCTAATAATGCCCCTGCACTACCCTCACACTTACTTTCTTGTTTACAAAAACTTTAAAACCCTTCCATATTTCTCCCCCCACCCCCACCCCACCCCCGACTATCGAAAGTCACCATGCCCTTCTTGTCCAATCCCGCTTAGCTGGCATCCATTGGGCCTTCATCCTTGGACTACTTGCACACCCAGCAACACCCACTGCTGGGTGTTGGAATTACCAGTAGATAGGCAGAGGGTGGGACTTTTTGCCATTGAGGCCAGAATAGAGCCACTATCTATTAATTTAGACTATCTGTAGTGCAAAATTGCTGCGGAACGCGCTTGTTCTGAGTTTGTCAGCTGCCCACCAGCATGGGTGGGTGAGCAAACTGCTCCTTCTAACTTTTTGCCCTTTGTGTACTCTTCAGCAAACAGCACAACTGGATTCCTTTTTTAATAAGGAAATTATTAAGCATGTTGGTATAGATGATGGAAGTCTAATCCAGATCATAATCATTTATTAATGATAATTATCATCATTAAATATGATGTAGTTATAGTGGCACCAGCACTGAATTTCCACAGATCTGTAGATGTTTGGAAGAAATTCATACCTCTCAGATCAATCTTTCAGGGCAATCACAACGTATAGGTTTTGTTAATTAACTGTTTTTTTGGCAAAATTTAAATTTGCACAGATGATTAAAAAAGTAAATTTGATACTTAAAAATGATCAGATCAACATTTGGGCAATAGCATGCCATGCTCTAACATCAGCCTATACTTTGAGATTTTTATCCAGCATTCATTAGGCAATAGCCTTTTCATTAAAAGAAACAAGATAAATCCCTGTTACATTTCTTGCCATGAGAGGAGAAATGAGTTTAAGCCCGTTAATGAGTAAAGAAAGGGCAGCACAGTCCCTTTTAGTCATTCTCAAATAGAAATGGACTGTCAGTACTACTCATTCTCTTCACTGAGGCTCAGTTAATTGGATGCAGGAATATCCAACATCCGGAACGCCACTTAAAGGCAACATGTGCTTTTTTTATTTAAAGGGAAACTGTGGTCAGCTACCATCTCAGAATTGCAAAGTTAGTAAGTAGGGAGTGTTGCAAAGGGTCCACAATTTTTAGACATGACGTCAGAGGCATCACTGACAGATGCTGCAGAAGGAAACATGTCCCCTTTACAATGAATCGATAGAAGATATCCCGGTGAACTGTCCAGCACTGGTGAAAAGTAACAGAGCAGATCAGCAGCAACGTTATGCAAAGGTCCTAACTGCAATACAAAAATATATGTAATAACCTGAGAAGCTCAAACTGTCAGTGATGAATTACCCTCTTTCTTTAAAGGCATGAGGGTGGGAAGAGGGTGAGCAACCATCCCATATATTTCCTAGTGGTCTAGTCATTAGGATTCAGTGCTTTCACTGCCATGACCCAGGTTCGATTCCTGGTCAGGGAATGAGAGTTTAAGGGTAGCTTAGTGGTTAGCACTGCTGCTTCACAGTGCCCGGGGCCTTGGTTTGATTCCACCCTCAGGTGGCTGCATGAGTTCCCCCCAGGTACTCCGGTTTCCTCCCATAGTCCAAGGATGTGCAAGTTTGGTGGATCAGCCATGTTAAATTGCCCGTTTTGCCCATGCATGTGTAGGCTAGTGAATTGGCCACAGGAAATGCAGGGTTGCAGTGGTGGGATGCTCTTCAGAGGATTGGTGTGGACTTGATGGACTGGGTGGCCTGCTTCCATGCTGTTGGGATTCTATATCCACAATGGAAAGCAATGTCATGAACATTCTGGACAGAGGATTATCAAGAGCAGAAATCTCACTGAAAACATCACACAGATTATTTATAACAGGGTATTACTGCTTTGAGGAGCCACTCACACACGTTTATTTAAGCTCTTCATTATAAGCTAATCCGTGTGTCTCTTTTCCATTTTCAATCCAATAGCAAAATGTGGGTGAGTGAAGTGGGAGAAGACAAAGCATCACTGAATGCTAACCTAATAAGAATCAACTTAAAACCAAACAACTCATGTCGTCTGGATGATTCGATAAAGTAATATACATTGTGAGATCCACCCTGTGCAAGAGCAAAGGCAGGAGCGTAGAATGAGCTGGCAAGTACCTCACAACAGGAAGAATTTCTATTACAACTGATATCACTGTTAAAGACTTCAAGTCTCCAAGCAGGAATAGCATGACATTCTGGAAAGCCTGCACAAAGATACAAGGTTTTGAGGATTCCAGCATAAATATGTGGGCTCCTTCAGCTTTGGGATCATACAGTTATTCATGGAACTTGTGGGGCGTGGAACATGGAGGAGGGGAACAGTTGCCTGCAGTCATCATCAGAGTGAGGCAAACTCAGACGAGTGGCCTGTAGTTTTTTTTTCCAAACAGAGCATGCGAGTCGGACCAGTGCAGAAGAGTTTGGCAGATTGGCAGCATACCAAGTGTGTCTGAAACTTCCTGCATTGAGTTCGAATCAACAGGACTGACATCTCAGGAAATCACCAATTTAATTTACTAGAAGGAAGCTAATGCTGGGAACCATCTACAAATTGTTGTCTGCTTTTAGGTGAGAGATGATTTAAACTTGTGGATGTTAGTGGATTTAAATTACACATTCTTATATAAGCATGTGTTTTTTATTGCAAAAGTGACGAACTCAGGAGCTGAAAGGAGCAGCAGATCCCGCACCCATAGTATACAGTCATAGAGATGTACAGCATGGAAACAGACCCTTCGGTCCAACCTGTCCATTCTGACCAGATATCCCAATCCAATCTAATCCCACTTGCCAACACCTGGCCTATATCCGTCTAAACCCTTCCGATTCATATACCCATCCAGGTGCCTTTTAAATTCTGCAATTGTACCAGCCTCCACCACTTCCTCTGGCAATTCATTCCATACACTTTGCCTCTTAGGTGTCTTTTATATCTTTCGCCTCTCACTCTAAACCTATGCCCTCTAGTTCTGGACTCCCTGACCCCAGGAAAAAATCTTTGCCTATTTATCCTATCCATGCCCCTCATAATTTTGTAAACCTCTATGAGGTCACCCCTCAGCCTCCGACGCTCCAGGGAAAACAGCCCCAGCCTGTTCAGCCTCTCCCTATAGCTCAAATCCTCCAACCCTGGCAACATCCTTGTAAATCTTTTCTGAACCCTTTCAAGTTTCACAACATCTTTCCGATAGGAAGGAGACCAGAATTGCATGCAATATTTCAACAGTGGCCTGACCAATGTCCTGTACAGCCACAACATGACCTCCTAACTCCTGTACTCAATAAGTTGTCAAGACTGAGGAGAGGCTTTGACCATCAGAATTGAATAAAAGTTCAGGGCAGCAGAACTAGAATCAATTCATAAAAAATGTCTCATTAGTTCAAGAGACATGAACTAATGGGAATAGTTAAGTAAGAACTTAAGTAATTGAGATAGAAGTGATATTTCTCTGGGATTGAATGTTTGTATACGGATTTTGCTGGGAAACAGGTAGAAACTTATTTTGTTCATCTTAACATCCTTCTAAACTGTCATTTTTTTTAAAGCTTGGTTTGTTTTCTTTTTGTTTTTGTTTAATAAGCTTGTGTTCTTATGTTAAAGAACACTGGCAGCCTTGTGTGACTATCTTTTAGTGACTAACCACCATGGTAGCTAAATGCAACAAGTAAACCTATGATGTATGAAGGCAGGTTTCCCAGGGACCTAATTTTTTTCAATATTATCAGTTTTCAATAAACTCATGCTTAACTGTCAGATAGTACAGGATATTAAGGTTACAATCACAGGATTTCCAGTTTCCTTAGACATATAATTTTTTAAAATTTAGGCATTTTGTGGGATGGCCAGTATTTATTGCCTGTTGCTAGTTGCCCTTGAGAATGTAGTGGTGAGCTGCCTTCTTGAACCGCTGCAATCCATCTGCACTATCATGTAATTTTTCGAACATACAGACATTATTAAGAGTATAATGGTGTTTATGTTTTCTCTCCTGAAAGTGTTTTTATTTCCTTTCAGGCCACCACTTGTGCTTTGTGGCAAAATATGGAAGCTTAATTTGCCTATGGTGACCATGTGTTCAGGAAGTGTGTCTAGCTGCAGCCACTGTCTAACCTCATTTCAGAACTAGAGCTGCGGGTGAAATCACTGGGCACTGCCAATAATTTTCAGTTCCTCTCTGCCCAGAGGAGATGTGCAAGAGTACCGGAAAACAGCCAATGGGGTACCGTTACCTAAAAAGGGAGGCAGGGAGAAACAATGATACTACGGGCCAGTTGGTCTAAACTCAGTGGTGGATAAACATTTGGATGCAATTCTGAAAGACAGAATCAATCTGCACTTGGAGAGGTAGCAACTAATCGGGAACAGTCAGTGTGCTTTGTTTAAGGGGAGGTCATGGTTGACCAATATTATTGAAATTTTCAAAAGTGATCAGTGTGTAAATGAGGGAAATGCATCGGAACATAGTTTTCTTGGACTTCAGCAAGGCTTTTAATAAAGTCCCACATGGGAGATTGATAGAGAAGTTAAAAGCCCATGGGATCCAAGAAAATTTGGCAAATTCGATCCAGAGTTGGCTGAGTGGCAAAAAGCAGAGGGTTATGATCAAGGGATGTTCTTGTGACTGCATGTCTGTGTCCAGCTGGGTTTCACAGTGATCAGTTCTAGGGCTCTTGCTGATTTTGGTTTATATAAATGATTTAGATTTGAGTGTAGGAGGGTTGATCAGTAAGTTCATGGATAATATGAAATTTGGTGGGGTGGCAAATAGTGAGGAAGATAGTCTTAGCAGGATGATATTTATGGGCAGATCTGATGGGCTATTCAGTGGCAAATTAAATTCAATTTGGATTAGTGTGAGGTGATACACTTGGGCAGGAGAAATAAAGCAAGAGAATACATAATGAAAAATAGGAGCCTGGGAAGCACTGAGGATCAGAGGGACCTTGGTGTGCACATACACCCATCACTTACAGCAACAAGAGAGGCAGTTAAAGTGGTTAAAAAGGCATATGAGTTATTTGCCTTTATTAGTCGAGGACTAGAGTTTAAGAGTAGAGAGATTATTCTGGCACTATAGAAAACATTGGCTAAGCCACAGACAGAGTAACACGTGCAGTTCTGAAAAAGGAGGGATGTGATTGCACTGGACAGGGTACAAAGGGGATTTACCAGGATGTTGCCTGGACTGTAGAATTTTACTAATGAAGAGAGATTGGACAGACTTAGTGTTTTTTTCCCTTGGAGCAGAGGTGCATGAGAAGCGGGGGACATGACTGAGATGTATAAAATGAAGAGGGTTATAGATCAGGTAGAGAGAAAGGAACCTTTCCCCTGGGTGGAGGGATCAACAACTAATGATCATCAATTTAAGGGATGGGGTAGAAGGTTTCAAGGGAATGTGAGAAAAGTTTTTCAACCAGAGTGTGGTAGGAATCTGGAACTCACTTCCTGTAAGTGTAGTAGAGGTAGTTATACTCAGAACACTTAAGAAGTATTTAGATGTGCACTTGTGATGCTGGGGTTATACAAGATTATGGAGACAGTGAGGTCTGCAGATGCTGGAGATCAGAGTTGAGAGTGTGTTGCTGGAAAAGCACAGCAGGTCAGGTAGCCTCGAGGAGCAGGAGAATCGATGTTTTGAGCTGGAGCCTGATGAAGGGGTTTGGCCCAAAATGTTGAGAAACAAGACTATGGAGAAAATGCAGGAAAATGGGATTAGAATAATTAGCCATTTGTATTTGATCAGTGCAGACTCTATGTCAAAGACCCGTTTTGTGTGCTGTTGAACTCTACGACGAAATAAATAGTACTTTAAAGAAGCTGAAGCTTTCATCTTGACTATTCTGGCTTGAACACAAATTCATGGAAGTGGGCATGAAACTATACATTTAAATGATATAAGGAATTTCATGGATAGAATGATGGGTGTGCTAATTTTCTGTGCTAAATGCTAGGCAATTAACACTAGGCAATAATACAGAAAAAGGGCAGAACATTTCCTTTAGATTTTGCAATATACTTAATTACCCATAACCTTTGGAGAGGATATTTGTGTGCTGCCAATTACAGCACTGTAGAGATCAGTCTAATAACCTGACCAGTAAGTAGTTTGTAATTTTGTTGTCCCATTAAATTTTGGTCCACATAGTATTTGGAATTTATCATCTTGTGCTGTTTTTTTTAAAACATGCAACAGCCTTCCACATTTTCTAGCCTGCATTAATATGAGGGATATAAGACTGATCTGCAAGGAGACCTGGGTGATTCTTCCTGACCAGCTGTGGACCATGTGTTAGTGCTGTGCTCACTCGATTGTGCTCTCAATTTTAATCTAGAAAAAAATACCTTCCCAAGTGTATCTCTCCAGGTAGGTGGAGGGTAGGTGAATTCTTAGAACAGCTGGTGCTGAAGCCGACCAGGGAGAAGGCAATTCTGGATCTGGTATTGTGTAACGAACCACAATTGGTCAGAGACCTCGAAGTGAAGGAGCCATTGGGAAGTAGTGACCATAATACATTAAGCTTCAATCTGCAATTTGAGAGGGAGAGGGTACAGTCGGAAGTGAGGTATTTCTGTTGAATAAAGGGAACTATGGAGCTATGAGGGAGGAGCTGGCCAAAGTTCAATGGTGCAATACCTTCGCAGGGATGACCGTGGAGGAACAATGGCGGATATTTCGTGTATAATGCAGAAGTTGCAGGATCAGTTCATTCCTAAAAGGAAGAAAGATCCCAGGAGGAGGCATGGGCGGCCGTGGCTGATGAGGGAAGTTAAGAAACATATAAAGTTAAAAGAGAAAAAGTATAACATAGCAAAGATAAGTGGGAAAACTGAGGACTGGGAAGCTTTTAAAGAGCAACAGAGGATTACGAAGAAGGAAATACGCAGAGAAACAATGAGGTACGAAGGTAAACTGGCCAATAATATAAAGGAGGATAGTAAAAGCTTTTTTAGGTATGTGCAGGGCAAAAAAATTGTTAGGACTAAAATTGGGCCCTTGAAGACAGAAACAGGGGAATATATTACAAGGAACAAAGAAATGGCAGAAGAATTAAATGGGTACTTCAGATCTGTGTTCACTGGGGAAGACACAAGCAATCTCCCTGAGGTAACAGTGGCTGAAGAACCTGAACTTAAGGGAATTTATATTTGCCAGGAATTGGTGTTGGAGAGACTGTTAGGTCTGAAGGTTGATAAGTCTCCGGGGCCTGATAGCCTATATCCCAGGGTACTGAAGGAGGTGGCTCGGGAAATCGCGGATGCGTTGGTGATTATTTTCCAGAGTTCGATAGATTCGGGGTCGGTTCCTGAGGATTGGAGGGTGGCTAATGTTATACCACTTTTTAAGAAAGGTGGGAGAGAGAAAGCAGGAAATTATAGACCAGTTAGTCTGACCTCAGTGGTGGGAAAAATGCTCGAGTCTATTATAAAAGATGAAATTACGGCACATCTGGATAGTAGTAACAGGATAGAGTCAGCATGGATTTATGAAGGGGAAATCATGCTTGACTAATCTTCTTGAATTTTTTGAGGATGTAACTCTGAAGATGGATGAGGGAGATACAGTAGATGTAGTGTACCTGGACTTTCAGAAAGCTTTTGATAAAGTCCCATACAGGAGGTTAGTGAGTAAAGTTAGGGCGCATAGTATTGGGGGCAAAGTACTAGATTGGATTGAAAATTGGTTGGCTGATAGGAAACAAAGGGTAGTGATAAATGGCTCCATTTCAGAATGGCAGGCAGTGACCAGTGGGGTATCGCAGAGATCCATGCTGGGACCGCAGCTTTTTACAATATATGTTAATGATATAGAAAATGGTATCATCAATAACATTAGCAAATTTGCTGATGATACAAAGCTGGATGGCAGGGTGAAATGTGATGAGGATGTTAGGAGATTATAGGGTGACCTGGACAAATTAGATGAGTGGGCAGATGCATGGCCGATGCAGTTTAATGTGGATAAATGTATGGTTATCCACTTTGGTGGCAAGAACAGGAAGGCAGATTACTACCTAAATGGAATCAATTTAGGTAAAGGGGCAGTACAGAGAGATCTGGGTGTTCTTGTACACCAGTCAATGAAGGCAAGCATGCAGGTACAGCAGGTAGTGAAGAAGGCTAATAGCATGCTGAAAATGTGTTGCTGGAGAAGCGCAGCAGGTCAAGCAGCATCCAGGGAACAGGAGAATCGATGTTTCGGGCATAAGCCCTTCTTCAGGAATGCTGAAGAATAGCATGCTGGCCTTCATAACAAGAGGGATTGAGTATAGAAGCAAAGAGGTTCTTCTGCAGCTGTACAGGGCCCTGGTGAGACCACACCTGGAGTACTGTGTGCAGTTCTGGTCTCCAAATTTGAGGAAAGACATTCTGGCTATTGAGGGAGTGCAGCGTAGGTTCACGAGGTCAATTCCTGGAATGGCGGGATTACCTTACACTGAAAGACTAAAGCGACTGGGCTTGAGTTTAGAAGACTGAGAGGGGATCTGATTGAGACATATAAGATTATGAAAGGATTGGACACTCTGGCAGCAGGAAACATGTTTCCGCTGATGGGTGAGTGCCGAACCTGTGGACACAGCTTAAAAATACGGGGTAGACCATTTAGGACAGAGATGAGGAGAAACTTCTTCACCCAGATAGTGGCAGCTGTGTGGAATGCTCTGCCCCAGAGGGCAGTGGAGGCCCAGTCTCTGGATTCATTTAAGAAAGAGTTGGATAGAGCTCTCAAAGATAGTGGAATCAAGGGTTATGGAGATAAGGCAGGAAGAGGATACTGATTAGGAATGATCAGCCATGATCATATTGAATGGTGGTGCAGGCTCAAAGGGCTGAATGGCCTACTCCTGCACCTATTGTCTATTGTCTATTGTCTACTGGTTCACCCTCTGAGGATTGAGTCGCTTCCTCCTCAGATGTTGAAGTGAAGCTGAGAGTCTCTTGTCCTGGCCTCACCCCATGGAGGTTTGTTGGATGTTGCGAATGCCTCTGTAAGAGTCAAGAAGGATTTGGCTGTTAAAGAGGGATAAAAACATTTGTGCAGATTAAGAATTGGTGGTAACGAGTGAGCAAAGGACAGCACAATCAAGGTAAATGTGTTGGTTGCCATGGAGGTCATTCTAACCACACATTAGTGACCATGCTCTTCCACAGCCAAACACAGGATTGTGTTCTCATATGGCCTGAAGAGCCTTATATCCACCATCTGTCTGCCAGTCTTCAACGTCTCAGCCATGGTTTGAGATGCTTTTATAGATTTTAACAAAAAAGTAAAGAGGGATTGAATAGTCTGGAAATGGACAAAGGCAGTTAGTGGGTGCCACTAGAGTGGTAGAGGTATCCACAGTAGGTGACTAAGAAGCAAAAAGCACAGGAAGGGTCAGTAGTTTGGGAGGATGCGACTGGTAGGAGATATTGTGTGAACATGTTGGAGTTGTAGTCCATGAGAGTTCAGTGGCAGAGAGAGCATGAGCATTGGCTCTGTCAGTGTTGGGTTGAGAAGATGGTGGTACTTAGGTTTATGAGCACAGAAAACTATTAATCTTCTTCCTGCACCACTGTGCATTATGTTTCATTTCGGATATTGCCCTGACCAATGCTGCTTGCTGGGTCCAATCTAGCTGAGTCTGGTGATGTGAGCTCCTTTGCCCATCAACAGAAGAAGGCAGTGGCCTCGAAATTGCCTTTCTTGGCGATTTCTTTGGGGCAAAGATGCAGGACCATTGTCTGACGTCAATTTCAGACATGTGCCATCTGAAGTGTTGTGCATCTGGAATTTAAATGTGGAGCCAAAAAACTGTGGTCTGATCGCAAAGTCTTAGCATCAGTGAGAACTTCCACCTTGCCTGATATGCACTTCAGTGGGAAGGGCATCATAAGAACCCAGATGCATTATTAATCAGATGGAGAGCACAGGACTGCGTGAGAATAGTCATCATGAGCCTTACTCGACTTGGCACAATGAATCTCCCTAAAACTTCTTTGTCAAAACATTGAACATTTCAGCCCATTGTCGAGCTTATATGTTTACTGATTTGCAGATGCCAGTGTTGGACTGGGGTGTACAAAGTTAAAAATCACACAACACCAGGTTATGGTCCAACAGGTTTAGTTGGAAGCACTAGCTTTTGGAGCACTGTTCCTTGACAGCCACCTGATTAAGGAGCAGTGCCGTGGAAGCTAGTGCTTCCAAATAAATCTGTTGGCCCATAACCTGGTGTTGTGTGATTTTTAACTTTATGCTTACTGATGTTAGTGGACGTTACACAAATATAACTGAATGACTCCACTGACTCCATTACACAGAGGTTGACTAAGAGCAAATATCTCCTGCCTTAAATGTACAGGCCTGTCTGATAGAGTGAGTGAGCGAGCTATTAAGTTGTACTGTGGGGAAACAAACCTTCAGTCCAACTCACCCATGCTGACCAGATGTCTAAATTCATCTAATCCCATTTACCAGCATTTGGCCCATATCCATCTAAACCTTCTTATTCATATACCCATCCAGATGTTTTTCAACTGTTGTAATTGTTCCAGCCTCTACTACTTCCTCTGGCAGCTTATTCCATACACGTTGATCTGGAATCTTTATCATGCAACAACAAATGTCTTTAATAATAATTACAATTGTAACAATGAACCTCATTTATAAAAGTATTTTCATTTTCATTCTACCTCATATTTTCAAGCAGAAAGACTAATAAACAAATCGGATTTGCTGGAGAGACAGATTGATTACAAACTTAATGTCCCACAGAGTTCTGCATTAGTATAGGAAGCATACATCGATCTCAGATGAAGAGCTGAAAAGAAATAAGAAGCAAAAGTGACAGTTAAATTATCTACATTATTTGGACTTCTGCTGACATTTGCAGCACAGGCAAATATAACAAATAATTTAATTACGTGCTGAAATAGTACAGTGCTTTTAGGCAAAGTAAAATTGACATAAGTAAAATTAACTACTATTCTGATTTCAGTTTTTCTTTCCTGATTTTAATATGTTTTGCAGTAATTTAGAATTTGATTACCTTAAGGGGAGTTGAATGCTTCATATCCAATCAATTGGTAGCAATTAATTGCATTGAATCAACAGTGCAACTGAGTAAGCTACAAACGTTGCTAATGACTTCAAATCTTCTCTAGCACAGCTATTTCAACTTTTGCTCTTAGCATGGTTCATTACTAAAATATCAAATCTATAATTTGTAGTACAACACAGAATCTGTATTTTTTTTTGTCATATATTAAATGGAAGTACTTTGTACTTCAAAGCCTGGCAGTTAACAACTGTCATACGTCATCTCAGGTTAACAAATTCAAGAGGATATATCATATTAACATTTATTAACATTGACCCATTCAATTGATTTCACACACAGTCTATGGGTGGAGACAAGGGTCCAAATATTCCCGAGTTGGAAATCCTGTACAAAATAATTGTCTGATCCAGAAATCCAGCATACTCACTTAAGGATTGACGACATCTGCATTACAGATTCCCCCTGGACAGGAGCCTTCTGTTATGAACCTGTTCATGAATTCACAAATTCAGCAGCAAATATCCTTGTAGATACTATGCCCCATTTCACAGCACTTTGTGCCGTCTTCTATAGTTTAACTGTCCAGCAGGCTCTTTGACAGCTAGACTGAACCGATAAGTATGTAAGTTAAGTAAGAGGGTTATGGTGCTTGTTAGGTGAGAGGATAAGGGTGCCAGGTGAAATTGGTGAAGTGGATAAGGGCCCAAAGTAGAGTTGGGTAATGATGCTGGTGGGGAGTTGGTGGAGAGTTGATGGGTCAGTGTCAGGTTCAGTGAGAAAAACGGTGGGACTGGCAGCAGTGTCCTTGGCTGAGTCACATCCAAGGGAAGTTGTCAGGTTATGACAAGGGGCATGGGGTGTCTGATCAGGTCAGTTCAAGATTATTACATGACTTCTTATCTAATAACAGCACCTCTTCTGTAATATTCTTCAGTGGTATAACTTCTACCATTAATTACTAAATAGGTCAAAGTCAAAGCAAAGGCAAAGAAGAAGTACCATGAGCTACCTTATTCATGACCACATATTGATAGAGATGGCAAATAGCACAAAGTGCCAGGAGTGGTCATTTGGGAAAGTATTCTGGGTTATTTGCTCAAAGAAAACAGGAGAGCAATTATCAATCCATCATGAGATTTGACTTCCATTTCATTGCTTGTTTTTCTATCTCAGACAATTCAGTATATAACCTACTCACAACTCATCTAACAGTGCGTGTGCTTGTGTTTCTATTGGCCCTATCACCCCTGTTGTATGGTTCATAATTTTTTTGTCATTGTGTAAATGCAACTTAGTGTTCACATCACGTTACTTGCCATTCCCTTGGAATCATTTATATTACACAACATTTAGACAACCACATGCCAATGTAGTGCTCCAGACATTTTTGACAATGTAATAGATTGCTATCTCTGTTCTTTGGGAAGGCAGTTTGTACTGAGAGGAAATTCACCAACATCAATGTCATTGTCCCATTCACTCAAATCCATAAACAATTTCCACAGATGTGAAAAGAAAGCCATTTTGCTGTTGTCTGCTAATTTCAATTCAATAGTTCACCTAAAATCTCTAGTTTAGTCATAAAATACAGTTCATCTTATCGCACGGAATCATCTTCAGAATAGTACCAGGATCTTCTATTTTCCTGATCTCAGCTTTGTGTCAGGCTGCTCTAAAAATGTTTGACCTTGTAGTCATTGATTTCACCATCAGAATAAAAACTACCTCCTACATAATTTCTTTGCATTTTTAAGGAGATGTCACTTTTTTTTCTGATCAGCTCTCACTGTGGTCTTCATGATATTGTGTACATATAGGGCCTTCCAGTTATTTAGTAATTAATGGTAGAAGTTACACCACTGAAGAATATTACAGAAGAGGTGCTGTTATTAGATAAGAAGTCATGTAATAATCTTGAACTGACCTGGCCAAACACCCCATGCCCCTTGTCATAACCTGACAACGTCCCTTGGATGTGACTCAACCAAGGACACTGCTGCCAGTCCCACCGTTTTTCTCACTGAACCAAACATCTAAATCACAAGAAACTACAGAGAGTTGTGACACAGCCCCGTCTGTCACGATAATCAGCCTTCCATATATTGACTCCATCTATACATCCCACTGCCTAGGGAAAGCAACCAACATAATTAAAGACCCTCCCAAACCAGTTGTACTCTCTTCTGCCCTCTTCTATCAGACAGAAGATATGAACATTGTACACCCGCACAAATAGGTGCAAGAACAGATTCTTCCCCACTATTATTAGGCTTCCGAACGGGCCTCTCAAATTTTAAATTTTATGTTGATCTCGCTCTCTGTCCTCCTTTTCTGCAGTTGTAACATAGTATTCTTTACTCTGATCTATTACTCTAATGCACTTTATATGGTATGATCTGCCTGTACCGCACACAAAACAAAACTTTTCACTGTACATAGGCATGTGACAATAATAAATCAAATCAAATCAGGTGACATTGGAGACATGAAAGGCTGTGTCAAGAACATGAGGCCAAGTCATCCAAGGGACCGTACAAATCCCTAAAAATCCATCAAGCATCACCTGGCCTGTGTATGGTGGAGTCTTCAGCTTTTTCATTGGGCTTATCAGCCATCATAGAACCAGGGATCACAGTCTAAGGATAAGGGTACACTTTTTAGGACAGAGATGAGGAGAAATGTCTTCATCCAAAGAGTGGTGAGTCTGTGGAATTCCCTTCCACAGGAAATCAAACATTGAAGACTTCCAAGAAAAAGAGATGTAGGTATAATTTTTAGGACTAAAGGGATCAAAGGATATGGGGAGAGAGCAAGAACAGGTTACTTTATTGGATGATCTGCCATGATTGCACTGAATGGCAGAGCAGGATCAAATATAAGAACTAAGAGCAAGAGTAGGCAATTCAGCTCCTTGAGTCTGCTTCACCATTTGATAGGATCTTGGCTGATCTCATCTACTGCCCACTCTCCATGACTCTTTGACCCATTACTATTTAAAAATCTATCTCCTCCTTAAATTTATTCAATGTCCCTGCATCCGCCATAAATAATTCCACAGATTCACAATCCTTTGAGAGAAAAAGAAGTTTCCATGTGCCACCTCTTATCCTAAAACTATGGCCTCTCATTTTAGATTTCCCCACATGAGGAAACACCCATTCCACGTCTACTTTGTCATACTCTTTAGCATCTTATGTGTTTCAATTAGATCTCCTTTCACTCTTCTAAACTCCAGAGAGTGTTGGCATAAATTGCTTAATCTTTGTTCATAAAACAAACCCCTCCCTTCTAGAATCAACCCCGTGAACCTCTTCTGAACTGCCACCATTACAGCTGCATCACTCCTGAAGTAAGGGGACCAAAATTACAACATACCCCAGCAGTGGTCTCACTGATTTCTTGCATAGTCAACGGGCCAAATGGACTACTCTTACAATTATATTCTGTGTTTCTGACCAATTGAAGGGGCGTGGGAGCAATTCTAATCCCGAGGAACAACCTGAAAAGAAAGGGAGGAGATAAAAACAATGGGACATCTTTATTTACTGCCCATGGTAAGTTAAAGCTTGATGCAGTGAAAAGTGGAGCTTAATTGGCATAGTGCCACATTTATGCTGATGCGACCACACATTAATATAAACTACTTTTCCATTTAAAAGTTCAATTGATTTGGTCCAAAGTTTGATGTAAAGAAAAGGCTGTGATAATAAGGCATGTGCATTAAATCAGGTTTTAGTGTTCTCATAAGTGTCTCATGAAGAGTATTAAATAATCCTTGACATTTTATAAGCTGAGTCAGCAGTTTGCTATGATGATTGCTGTATAACATAATATAATTCAAGTGATTTCAACTCCTGTTTCTATTTGTAAGTACATGAATTAACTGCTCTAATTAGCTATTTAGAATAATTAACCACTGAACTCAACTGGCTGATAAAACTATTACTGCTCAGAAAGATAGTTGTAAGCCACTTCAGCTCACCGAGAGACTAATTCAAATTATGTTTCATATCAAACCATGCATAAAAGATTATAGTGTTTTTCACAAAGCCAAAAACTTTGAATCATCATTTGAAAATGGCAAAGTTATTCGAAGAAGCATCATGTAAGAAAATTGACCCTGAAATTGTGAGATTATTGCAATGAAACATGTAAATCGTTACTGTCTCCAGATATATTCCCCCATTTGATTTAAATAGGCCGATGCCACCACTAAAAGATTGACAATTTCAGGTCTGAAATAACAATTAATTCTAGAATGTTTCTTATTTTGTCATTAAACCAAAAGACTCCAATCTATACAGGAGGATATCTTATCAGTTTCCAAACTATTAGATGAACAGTTCTGAGGAAGATTCACCAGACCCAAAATGTTAACTCTGATTTCTCATCACAGATGCTGCCAGACCTGCTAAGCTTTTTCAACAACTTCTATTCTTGTATTAGATTAGTAGGTTACCTGGATAATAACTTTGAATTAAGTTGGATGAAAAGTTATAAATATACAAAATACCTTGAAACAAGTGTTTGAAGAAAGTTTTGATCAAAAGATAAAAAGCATAGAAATTAACTTGCACTGTATTGCAGATAAAGATATCAATAGCTCTCCAAAGGTTATTAGCTCAACAGTGTGTGAATTAGATTACAAAATAAATGCAGACAGTTTTTTGTGGATCAGGACGTACATTAAAGAGGAAGATACTACTCTAATAATGTAACAACATTCTGCCAATCAAAATGTTGTATTGGTGCCTTCCAAAGAGGCACATTTTATGACATTAGGTTCACAGCACAAAACTGTGCATCAAGGTGGTAAATTTGTAAATTTTGAAGCATAGATGTACAAGGATTACCATAGCATGATTCAAAGGACAACGGAGTTCACCCCGGAGCTCATTCTCTCAACTGGTTTGGATTGTTGTGGTTTCCAGAACTGAATGCAATATTTTTTTTTAAAATATCCACATTATAGGAGGGATGTGATTGAAAAGGTCACAGAGGAGCTTTATCAGGACGTTGCTTAGGCTGGAGAGTTTAATTATGAAGAGAGATTGGATAGACTGGGGCTGTTTTTGTTGAAACCCAGGAGATTTAACGGGTACATGATTGAGATGGAAAGGTCATAAGGGTTATAGATTGGGTAGACAGGAAGAAAAGTTTCCTCTGGGCGCAATGAATCACTAACCGGGGGTAGCAATTTGAGATAAGGGGAAGGAGGTTTGAGGAAATGTCAGGAAAGATTTTTGTCACACAGAGAGTGTTGGAAATCTGGAACTCACTGGCAGAAACCTTCATGACATTTAAAAAATATTTAGATGTACACTTTAATGCTAATGCATACAGGTCTGTGGGCCAAGTGCTGCAAAATTGGATTAGAATGGTTAGGTGGTTACTTTTGAATAGTGCAAACTCAATGGGCCAAAAGGCTTTTTTTAACCCTGCAGATCTCTATAACTCTATTGCTATTGGTATAAGTGAAATAGTGCATCTTTTTTGAAACCTAGGCCCAGATATTCAAATAAGAAGATAGTCATTGTAGCACATATGTCTGGAGATTGAGGAAATCCCAATGCAGCTGACTCGGCAAAAAATGCACAAGATGAAACTTCTGATGGGCGATTACTCAATATCAAAAATGTCACCAGTTTTGGCTTGTAGAGTCAGAGACTTTACATGGTTCTGACTGAGGTCCTTAAATAATAAACAGGGGAAATTAGAGGGATTGAAGCCTATTCTAAGTCCCCGGCTAACTCTTAGAGTCACCACTATCAGCTACGAGTGCCCAATTCCAAAGAAAAGTCTCTGCACCCAAAATGTTAATTCTGACTTCTCTTCCCAGATATTGCTAGGCCGGCTGAGATTTTCCAGCAAATTCTGTTTTTATTATGAAAGAATATAAATCGGTTAAATGGCAAGTAAATTATAATGTGGGAAAATGTGAAATTGTCAAGAAGAATGAAACCTATGTTATCTAAATGATGAGATATTTTAGAGCCCTCAGATGTTGAGGGACCTGAGTGTTGTGACACATGAATTACAAAAAGGCTAGTATCCAAGAACTGCAAAAATTAAGCAAAGCTAATAGAATGTTATTGTTTATTGGGAGGGAAGTGAATATAAAAACATAAATGTTATGCTTCAGTTATAAAGGCTTTGGTGAGATCACATCTGCTGTACTTATTAATCATCTCATTTAACCAAGGAGGTAAATGCATTGGAAGCAGTTCAGAGAAGATTTATTAGATTACTACATAGAATGGCTGAGTTGTTGTGTGGGATAAGGTTTCAGATCCTAGGCTTATATCCACAGGAGTTTAGAAGAGTAAGGGGCAACTTGATTGAAACATGTAAGACATGGAGGGGTCTTGACATGGTGTTTGTAGAGAAGATGTTTTCTCTTATGGGAGGAACTACAATTAGGGATCACTGTTTAAAACTAACAGCTATATTTGGAAGCACGAGATTTCAGAATGCTGCTCTTTCATCAGGTAGTTGCCAACTGATGAAGGAGCAGCACTCCAAAAGCTAGTGCTTCCAAATAAAGCTGTTGGACTATGATCTGGCATTGTGCGATTTTTAACGTTAGCCACCCCAGTACAATACCGGCACCTCCACATTAAAACTAGGAGGCCATCCATTTAAGACAGATGAGAAGAAACTTTTCATTGCTGAGGTTCTCGAGTCTTTGGAACAGCTTTACAAAAGAAGTTGTGGAAGCAGAATCTTTTTAACACTTTTAAAGGCATAGACAGAGGCAAGGGAATGAAAGGTTATGTGTGGCAGATGAGGTGAGGAATAATCAGATTAGCCATGATTTTATTAAGTAGAAGAGCAGACGTGAGGGGCTGAGTGGTCAACTTTTATTTTTATTCTTTCATGAGATGTGAGTGTCACTAACTGGGTTAGCATTTATTATCCATTACTAGCAGCCTTTGAGCAGCTGGTGGTAAGCTTCCACCTTCACCCACTGCAGTCCACATGGTGTTGGTAGGCCCACAATACTATTAAGAAGGGAATTCCAAGGATTTTGACCAAGCCAGGAACTCACAAACAGGAATGTTTCCATATATCTGCTGCCTTGTCCTTCTACGTGGTTGTAGTTATGTGCTTGGAAGTTCCTGTCTAAGGAGCCTTGCATTGAAATGCAATGCAATCTTAATTTTTATATTTATTAGTTCTAGCAGTGAGACAAAAGGCAATAATGGTTTTTGATTAAATTAGATTAGATTACAGTGTGGAAACAGGCCCTTCGGCCTAACAAGTCCACACCAACCCGCTGAAGCAAAACCCACCCATATCCCTACATTTACCCCTTACCTAACACTACGGGCAATTTAGTATGGCCAATTCACCTGACCCTGCACATCTTTGGATGGTGGGAGGAAACCGGAGCACCCGGAGGAAACCCACGCAGGCACAGGGAGAACATGCAAACTCCACACAGTCAGTCGCCTGAGGCGGGAATTGAACCCGGGTCTCTGGCGCTGTGAGGCAGCAATGTGCCACCGTGCCGCCCCCGTGCATTGCTTTTCCCTTTATTGGTTGTGTTGTGATTCTGCTTCTAATATGTCAGTATGTACATGCCACATGTAAATGAGATCCAGAAGAACTTTCAGCAACATTGGAGCAAAAACTGATTGACATTTGACATAAAATTCCAGATCTCTATTTGATCCTTAGCCTATTTATGTTACTTTTGTTCTCGTGTTACCCAGGATAATAACAATGACAATAAGCAAAAGGTCCTAGGTGCCTGATTCAGTGCATCCCCCACAACAGGGGATCTGTAATATCAGTGAGTGGCATGAGCAAAGCAATAAGATTGAATATCTTCACTGAATCAAGCATGGTCTGAGTCAGGAAGAATAAAGTAGGAATGAACAATTAGATTTTATTAATGTACTAAATGAAAAGTTAAGATTGGTAAAGAAAAATGAGATGAACAGAGAGAAAGTTAAAGAAACAAAAATTGAAGACAGAAGCTATTAACTTTAAAATAGATTCTTAGCATTAAATCCTGAGGATATGAATCTCCTGCCTTATCAAATTACATTTTCAATGCCAGGAAGCTTATTTGGGAGTTATAACTTATCACAATACTAAAACATCTCTTATTTTGGAATGCATGAACCCAAATATTTCTGTTGTATTTCATGGCAATTATTGAATGAATGCAGTAACTTCAAAGCCTTAAGTCAATTTTATTGCCGAGTATATTGGCAAGGTATGTGTAAAGATCAGCTTGTTGTTACGATCCCAGGAGAGGCTATTAATGTTTAAAAAGATTTTTTTCAAAATCCTAGAAATTAACAAAAATAAATTATGCCACAAGTTTTCATATTATTTAAAACAAAACAAAATTTCATTCGTAAGTAGACATTAATACCTAGTAATCTGACACTAATAGTTTAAAGAGTGGTGGTTGTTTTGACCACAGAGTGATAGGCCTAATGCATGGACTCCTGGAATGGATTGTGTAAAGAAAGCATAACAAAGAGGAGGTGATTGAGCCCCTGTAGGAAGTGTGGTCCCAGCATGGCTAACCAGGTTTGAAAGACTGTATTGTTTGACTTCGAACTTTCTATCTTTATTTTTCTTCAATACTAAGAATTACGGTAATGCTTAACTTTGAACTCTCTTCTTTTTATCTACCTTATCTTTAGATTCTTTGCTTAGGTACTTATACTTAAGATGGTACCTTGTGGAGTGACATTATACATTTTTCACTGTACTCCTGTACTTTTGTACTTGAGTACATGGACAATAAAATCTAAAAGAAAATTAACTTTGCTTTTCTCTTTTTCCCCAGAGTTTCCTTTTATAATGAAATCCCTAAAGGTTCATTCATTTTTCTGGGATCAACCCAATGGTATACCACAGCCCTCTGTAATTAATTTTATTTTTTCCCCAGTGTGATTGTTCGTCAAGGTATAAAGTTTCATATTGATACTTCTATTAGCTTTTGGCTAAGTGAATAAAATCACTTAAAATCTTTTAAATAAAATCACATTGTTGTGAACTTCTCAGCCCAAGCTTACCTCTTACCTTTTTGCTGTAGATTTTTGTAGACACAAACTGCTTTCTTTCAAGTTTACACCCATAACTTCCCAACAGCTCCTTCCACGCTAATCATTTAAGCCAACTGCTTTCTGCCACAGATCTATCTGTTTTTCACCACTGAGACTACTGCAGATTTCTTCCTCAAGTTTCAAGATTGGTAAACATTCCAGTCCCTGTCCTCCTCATGGCTTCCAAACTATGCTTGAGCCCTCGCCTGCATTCCATGCAGTGAATGGTAAGGTTATTATTTTCTGTTTTTAAAGTACTGACCTGAGTAACAGTCATCTCCTGTTGCTACCAACCATATGTGTTTCAACCTACACAAACCTAAACTGCAACTGCCCTTGGTGAGAAGGAGCCAAATAAGTTAAACAAAGGCACTTTATAAAGCACACAGTGCATGGCCGTGATGATGTAGCAAGCTTGAAGAAGTTTCCAAACAAAATTGTTAGCCAATTAATTATTTCTAGCTTCAATTCTATTTTCTTTGATACTGCAACTCAAAATAACTTTTAACTCCAATGGATATAATTGCCCTTTTATCTAAATTTTCAGCCCTATTTAGAAACTCCTTTATTGACCAACTGACTTTAGTTTTTTTTTAAATTTAGGCAGTACCTAATCAATTTTCTTTTTTACTGAGGCAAAGGTAGACTTTCTGGTTCAGTGATGCCTCTAGAGATGGATTTTTCATTGATTACGTTGTACATTTTTAGTTCTGACCATGTAAGATAATATAAATTGCAGATTATTTGACTTGCATTCACATTCAAATTAGATTTTTCATTCATCTTACACTGAAGACTTGAGTCTCCACCGAAAGGTCAAATACATAAAATTGCATATAAACAAATGAACAAGCAGCAAAACTAAACTATTCCATCTCTCATGTCTGAACTGCCACTAAATAAGATAATAGTTGACCTGACTGTAACCATAAATCTGCATTTCCATCTAATCCAGATGACATTTCAGTCTCTCATTTCACAAGGAATATCCACCTATACCTTTAAATATTCAAAGACTCTCTTCCACTACTTTTTCCACATGGTTCTGAAGACTCATGATTTTCTGTTAAAAAAAATGTTGTCTCATCCATGTTTAAATAAGTCACCCCTAATTTTTAAACAGTGACCTTGATTCTATATTCTGCCATTGGAGGCAACATCCTCTTCACAATCAGCGTCATAAGACCTCTCTGAATCTTCCATTTTGTAATCAATCACCTGTTACTCTTATAAATTCCAGAGGATACAAGACTAGCCCGACAAACATTTCCTCATAAGATAACTCACCTATTCCAAATATTAATCTGATAAATCTACTCAGAATTGCTACCAAAGTATTTACATCCTTCCTTAAGTAAGGTAACCAATATTGTATACTGCGCTCAGGGTGTGCTCTTGACAATGCCCTGTGTTCCAAAGCATAACCTCCCTGCTTTTGTATTCCATTCCCTTTGTAACAAATAGAGTGGTGTGGTGGCTCAGTGCTCAGCACTATGGCCTCACAGCGCCAGGGACACGGGTTCGGTTCCTGCCTCGGGCGACTGTCTGTGTGGAGTTTGTACATTCTCCCCGTGTCTGTGTGGCTTTCCTCCCACAATCCAAAGATATGCAGGTTAGGTGAATTGGCCATGCTAAGTTGCCCATAGTGTTAGATGCATTATTCAGGGGTCAATATAGGGTAGGGGAATGGGTCTGGGTAGGTTGATCTCCAGAGAGTTAGTGTGAACCTGTTGGGCCAAAGGGGCCTGTTTCCATACTGTAGGGAATCTAAATGATAACTTTCTATGAGCTTTCCTAATTTGCATGCTGGACCTGCATATTAGACTTGTGTGATTCATGCATCAGAACACACAGATCTCTCTGCATTTCTTTGAATCTCTTGCCTTCTAGATAATATGATTCTGTTTTAATCTTCCTGTCAAAATGGATAATTGCACACTTTCTCACATTATATTCCATTTGTTGCATCTTTGCCTGTTCACTTGAATAACCAATATCTTTTTGGATCCTTTTTTTTGACCTTTTGTGAATTTTGGATCCTCTTTATTTCCTACTCACAACTCACAATAGCTGCAAATAAAGCTTGCATTCAGAATTATCCAATTACTTGCCACGTGTAATATTTCTCTAGTGGGCAAATAAAGTCATGGAACTGTACAACACAGAAATAGACCCTTTGGTCCAACTAGTCCATGCTGATCAGATATCCTAAATTAATCTAATCCAGCACCACTCCAATCTAGACTCTGATTTCCAGCATCTGCAGTCCTCACTTTTGCCATGACCCTCTAAACCCTTCCTATTCATATACCCACCCAGATGTCTTCTAAAAATTGTAATTATACCAGGCTCCACCACTTCCTCTGACAGTTCATTCCATAGACACACTACCCTCTAGGTGAAAACATTGCTGCTTAGATCTCTTTTTAAATCTTTCCCCCTCGCCCTGAACCTAGGCCCTCTCGTTTGGACTCCCCACAATGTGAAAAGACTTGCCCCTCATGATTTTATAAACCACTGTAAGGTCACCCCTCAGCCTCCAACGCTCCAGGGAAAATAGCCCCAATTTATTCAGCCTCTCCTTATAGCTAAAACCCTTTAACCTTGGCAACATGTTTGTGAATCTTTTCTGAACCCTTCCAAGTTTCACAACATCCTTCCTATAACAGAGAGACCAGATTTGCACACAGAATTCCAAAAGTGGCCTAACCAAGGCCCTGTACAGCAGTAAAATGATCTCCCAATGACTTTATTCAATGCACTGACCAATAAAGACAAGCATATCAAATGCCTTCTTCACTATCCGATCTAACTGCGACGCCACTTTAAAAAAAAACTATGAACCTGCGTTCTAAAGTCTCCTTGATCAGCAACACTCCCCAGGACCTTACCATTAAATGTATATGTCCTGCCTTGATTTGTCTTTCCAAAATGCAGCACTCCCATTTATCTAAATTAAACTCCAGCTGCCATGCCTCAGCCTACTGGCCCATGTGACCAAGGTTAAGTTGTACTTTGAAATACCTTTCTTGGCTGTCCACGACACCTCCAATTTTGTTGTCATCTGCAAACCTACTAACCGTACTTCTTTTGTTCATATCCGAATCATTTACATAAATGTTGTGGTTCTGTTCGCCGAACTGGGAATTTGTGTTGCAGACGTTTCGTCCCCTGTCTAGGTGACATCCTCAGTGCTTGGGAGCCTCCTGTGAAGCGTTTCTGTGATCTTTCCTCTGGCATTTGTAGTGGTTTGAATCTGCCACTTCCGGTTGTCAGTTCCAGCTGTCCGTTGCAGTGGTCGGTATATTGGGTCCAGGTCAATGTGCTTATTGATTGAATCTGTGGATGAGTGCCATGCCTCTAGGAATTCCCTGGCTGTTCTCTGTTTGGCTTGTCCTATAATAGTAGTGTTGTCTCAGTCGAATTCATGTTGCTTGTCATCTGCGTGTGTGGCTACTAAGGATAGTGAGTCGTGCCGTTTCGTGGCTAGTTGGTGTTCATGGATGCGGATCGTTAGCTGTCTTCCTGTTTGTCCTATATAGTGTTTTGTGCAGTCCTTGCATGGGATTTTGTACACTACATTAGTTTTGCTCATGCTGGGTATTGGGTCCTTCGTTATGGTGAGTTGTTGTCTGAGAGTGGCTGTTGGTTTGTGTGCTGTTATGAGTCCTAGTGGTCGTAGTAGTCTGGCTGTTAGTTCAGAAATGTTCTTGACGTATGGTAACGTGGCTAGTCTTTTGGGTTGCGGCATGTCCTCATTCCATTGTCTTTCCCTTAGGCATCTGTTGATGAAATTGCACGGGTATCGTTTTTGGCGAATACATTGTATGGGTGTTCTTCCTCTTTTTGCAATTCTGGTGTACTGCAGTGTGTTGTGGCCCTTTTGAATAGTGTCTTGATGCAACTTCTTTTGTGTGTGTTGGAGTGGTTGCTTTTGTAGTTCAGGACTTGGTCTGTGTGTGTGGCTTTCCTATATACCTTTGTGATGAATTCTCCGTTCGGTGTTCTCTGTACCATCACGTCTAGGAATGGGGAGTTGGCTGTCCTTTTCTTCCTCTCTCGTGAATCGGATTCCTGTGAGTGTGACATTGATGATCCGGTCTGTGTTCTCTATTTCTGTGTTTTTAATGATTACAAAGGTGTCATCCACATATCTGACCCAGAATTTGGGTTGAATTTGCGGTAAGACTGTTTGTTCTAATCTTTGCATTACCGCTTCTGCTATGAGTCCAGAGATGGGTGAGCCCATGGGTGTGCCATTGATTTGTTCATATATTTGGTTGTTGAATGTGAAGTGTGTTGTGAGGCACAGGTCCAGTAGTTTGGGTATGCCGTCTTTGTTGATAGGTTCAACGTCCTGTTGTCTGTTCTGTATGTCCAGCAGGTTGGCTATTGTTTCTCTGGCTAGGGTTTTGTCGATAGAAGTGAACAGTGCCGTTATATCGAATGAGACCATGGTTTCTTCCTTGTCTATGTATATATTTCTGATGATGTCCAAGAATTCCTGTGTTGATTGTATAGAGTGTCTGGATCCGCTGATCAGGTGTTTCAGTTTCTGCTGTAGTTCTTTAGCCAGTTTGTGTGATGGTGTCCCTGGTAGTGATACTATGGGTCTGAGTGGGATGTCTGGTTTGTGCACTTTAGGTAGTCCATAGAATCTGGGGGTGTTGTTGCTTTCAGGTTTCATTCTTTGTAGGTCAAACCAGGTTATCTGTCCATTTTTTGTAGGTTCCTCAGTGTGTTGTTTATCCTATTGGTGAGCTGTGGGGTGGGGTCAAACTCCCTCTTTTGGTAGGTGTTGGTATCTGCAAGTAGTTGTTGTGCTTTTTGGATGTACTCTGCTTTGTCCAGGATGACCGCCTTTGTCTGCTGGTAGTATGATTATGTTCTTATCATTTCTTAGTGATTTTAGTGCTTCCCTCTCCTTGGTGTTGAGGTTTGTCTTTTCCTTGTTATCAGAGGTATGATACTTTGTCTCAATGTTTGTTGTGTCTCTTCTGTCAGTCCATTGTTCCTGAGTGTACATTCTAGTGCTGCTAGGAAGTCTGCTGTCTTGGCGTCCCTGTGGTTGTAGTTGAGTCCCTTGGCCAGTATTGTTCTTTCCGTGTCTGTGAGCTGTCTGTGGGAGAGGTTACTAACTCAGGTGTGTGTTGTGGTGTCCTCTCTGTTGTGTGTTAGTTTGGCCATTTTTTCTTTTAGTGCCTTTTTTTTGTGGTCCACAGAACCACAACAACGAGCACCCGAGTTACAAATCTTCTCACAAACTTTGAATTTATATAAATGATGAAAAGCAGTGGACCCAGCACCAATCTTTGTGGCACACCATAGGACACAGGCCTCTAGTCAGAAAAGCAATGCTCCACTACCACCCTCTGTCTTCTATCTTTGAGTTAGTTGTGTATCCAAATGACTAGCTCTCCCTGTAGTCCATCTGACCTAATCTTGCTAACCAGTCTACCATGAGGAATCTTGTTGAATGGCTTATTGAAGTCTGTATAGATCATGTCCACCACTCTTCCTTCATCAATCCTTTTTGTTACTTCTTCAAAAAACTCAATCAAGTTAGTGAGACATGATTTCATGTGCACAAAGCTATGTTGACTATCATCAATCAGTCCTTGCCTTTCCAAATACATGTAAATCCTATCCCTTAGGATTCCCTCCAACAACTTGCTCATCACTGATGTCACACTCACTGGTTGATAGTTTTCTGGCTCTTCTTTACCACCACAACATTAGCCAACCTCCAGTCTTCCAGCACCTCACTTGTGACTATCAATGATAGAAATACCTCAGCAAGAGGCCCAGCAATCACTTCCATAGCTTCCCATGAAGTTCTTCCCAGGTTCACATTGGGGACGGTAGAATAGTGACTTAGGGAGTGTAGCCAGATGGGATTAGCTCAGGACAGGAAAATAAGACAATAAGACCATAAAAAATAGGAGTGGAAGTAATGCCATTCGCCCCATTGAGTCCACTCCACCATTCAATCATGGCTGATGCACATTTCAACACCACTTACACACACTTTCCCTGTGGCCGTCAATTCCTTGCGAGATTAAGAATTTATCAATTGCTGCCTTGAAGACATTTAACTTCCCGGCCTCCACTGTGCTCTGTGGCAATGAATTCCACGGGCCCACCACTCTCTGGCTGAAGAAATGTCTCCTCATTTCCGTTCTAAATTTACCCCCTCTAATTCTAAGGCTGTGCCCATGAGCCCTAGTATCCCCGTCTAATGGAAACAAATTCCAAGCGTCCACCCTTTCTAGCCATGCATTATTTTGGAAGGTGCAACTAGATCTCCCCTCAACCTTCTAACTCTGATGAATACAATCCCAGGATCCTCAGCCGTTTATCGTATGTTAGGCTTACCATTCCAAGGATCATCCGTGTGAATCTCCGCTGGACATGCTCCAGTGCCAGTATATCCTTCCTGTGGTGTAGGGCCAAAAACTGGATGCAGAATTCTATATGGGGCCTAACCAGAGCTTTATAAAGTTTCAATAGCACATCGCTGCTTTTACATTCCAACTCTCTTGAGATAAATGATAACATTACATTTGCCTTCTTAACCACGGACTCAACCTACAAGTCAAACTTTAGAGAATCCTGTACTAGCACTCCCAGATCCCTTTTTACTTTGGATTTTGGAATTTTCTCACACTTTAGAAAATAGTCCATGCCTGTGTTCTTTTTTCCAAAGTGCAAGACCTCGCATTTGCTCACATTGAATTTCATCAGCCATTTCCTGGACCACTCTCCCAAACTGTCTAAATATTTCTGTAGCCTCCCCACCTCCTCAGAACTACCTGCCTGTCCACCTAACTTTGTATCATCAGCGAACTTCACTAGAATGCCCCCAATCCCTTCAACGAGATCATTTATATATAAAGTGAATAGCTGTGGCCCCAATATTGAACCCTGCGGGACAGCACTTGTCATCAGTTGCCATTCTGAAAAATAACTTCTGCCTTCTGTCAGACAGCCAATCCTCAATCCATGCCAGTAGCTCACCTCGAACACCATGGGCCCTCACCTTACTCAGCAGCCTCCCATGAGGCACCTTTTGGAAGTCTAGGTAGTGGCTTTGTAGTTAAAATATGGTTAGGGTGAGTGAGTGTGGCTTGTATGAGTGAGGGAGCGTCAGCTATGCTGGCTATGTACGATACACAGTGTGGCTTTGTGGCTGCTGTTTTATTATAGTGCCAGTGAGGGGCAATACCACATTGCCAATCTTCTCTGAGTGCACAAGGACCTTTTAAACTCCTGTTTCCAGTAAACCCATTTATTCATGTTTAATGTTTCCACTTTACCCCAGAGCCTTTTGAGAATTCCCATAATCTTGTTGGCCCTGTATCATTTGTCTGAATGCCTCCTTCCAGAGTTCCCAGTCCCCTTCTATTTATTATGAGATCCTACCTTACTATCTCCAATTGTCAATCTAGCCCCAGTCACCATTCCCTTAGTGATTCAGTTCAATGAACTCCAACCTCACAACTGAGTTGTCTGCTTTATCTGGGACTACAAGGACTAATCCCTGAAAACCCTTATGACCATTTTTGACCAAACCTAAGACTGAATATGGCCTAGATTCCAGACTGATGACTCCACAGCACCTCAATTGATTGACTTACCTGTGATCCCCAGACCTGTTACATTTATCCTGTAGATCACACCATGACCTAATTCCTGCTCTACAAAGATATGGATCCCCATCCTTTGGTGGGACCAAGAATGTGATTGAGTTTGGTCAAACCCATGGACTAGAATGAGATGAGCCCTTTGAGAAGGCACCATCAAATTGACTATGGCTCCCTTCATTAGTGAAGGGCTGATCCACTTTGACTCTCACACATAATCAATTGTTTGAAACACATGCAGCATGTGTTGCCACATAAACTCCTGGCACTTGCTGTAGATGTGACATTGACATAGCACAGTGCCAGGCAGTGACATGCCTAACTCCTTGACTGTTCCATGATCTCTATTGTAAAAGCCTGCTTGCCTCAACCTCTGTGTGAAAAAGCAATGTAAGACACAGAGGCCGGCAGCCTGTGACTGAATATTGAAGACAGAGACTTATACAAAAGGGGGCTGCCTTCAAGTAAACCCAAAGTGTGTGAGCTATGATAACACAAACTAAGAGCCATAATAAGCATCCTGTGTAAATTCATGATTTGCTTGTGTGTCCCAGCACACAATTCAATCAGGCAGAATGATACAAGTCACAGGTGTCTGTAGGAACTAATAAAGTGTTGAAAGAAGTGGTGTTTGCATTGGGCAGAGGGCAGGGATGATGATGTGGTGAAGATGGTTTGCTGATTTTGCTTTATATTGACAATTTATTAACGAAAATAGTTACCATACAGCATGCAGTGATCTTTTCTCGAATGCAATTGCATGATATTTGGACAAACATTCGCAAGAAGCAGCTGTCAGAAACCCACTCTGATTTACCTGTTAAGGATTTGCGGCTGGTTTCTCAGGAATGGAGAGAAGAACTGGAAGTGGTGTAGAAATAAGGTGAACTGAGGTTTTAATGCAATGCAAAGACATGGAAATAAGGTGGTCACCATCAATGGTGAATTTGCCATGTAAGGTTTGCGGGAAAAATTCGAAAATGTGTCTTCGCCATATTTTCTGAACTTTCCTACCATTGCACATACCACATCAAGAAGAGAAAAATTCCAGGCATTGTTTTAGCTATTCACCCATTCTGCATTTACCCAATGTCTTTCTCTTCTTTACTACATTCTCTAACTGATGTTTTCATCAATCTCCTATGGTTTTTGTAATTAGGCTCTAAATCATTCATTTGTATTTGATAAATTGTTTGTTTCTTGACATACCTTCACCCCAGCTTTTATTTTCCATTCTGATGAAAGGTCAGACCTGATGTTTTGAGCCACCTGTTCATTTCAGTGGTTCTGTCTAACTTGCTGCTTGTATCCAATATTACCTGTTTAGCTTCTTAGTTTTTGGTTACAACAGTACTCAAATGTCAAATAAAGCACTTATTTTTAATTAAAAATTATTATTGTGACTGGTAATCCAGAAATCAAATTCATATGTTCCATTATTTTACAAAGTACTTGTTTTGCATCTCTGTGTTAGTTTGCTTTTCTCATTTATGTATATGGACATATCTGAAGAATGGAAATCTCGTTGCATGCGGTGCCTTCATTCAGCACTGTGTGATCATATATTTCTGAAACTATTCTGATCAGTCTGTGTGTTTTTATGAATTCTTATATAGATTAAAAAGAAAGAAAAACTCACATTTTTGAGCATCTTGTGCAACCGGAAGACGTCTCACATATGCTCACAGGGAAGTTTCCATGCTGAATTCTTTGAGTGTTCAGAGTCTAGGAAGCAGCTTTTTCGTTTTCCCTTCAGCAGTCAGTGCTTGAACCATTAGTGATTTATTTAAGCATTAGCCTGATGAAGAGACTGGTATATCTGTTTGAAGTATGTCCAGTCTGGGAGGGGAGTGGTGCCTGGAAATGACTTTCCTTCATCTTCTTTTGTAAGCTAGCTGTTTAAAGAGTGTATATTCATAGAGTTTAATTTGTCATATGTTGAAGAGATATGCTTTGTCTTGCCAGATATGCATCCTCTGTATATATAATAGTTGAAATTGGGAGGTGAGATACCCAAAGTAGTGATGTGCTATCATTCCTTACATCATTGGTTTGGTTGTAGAGATGGTCCATCCCCATAGGCTATTGTCATAGTTAGCACCGTGCAATCACACTGGGATAACATCTCCTGGTTTAAGCCTGGACTAAGTCTAAACAATAAATTCCTACCAAGTTTCACAGAGAGTTCACTAAGAATGCAATGGAATGCAATGAATGAAGAACAATGCTGTCCTGTTAAAATAAAACTTACAGCATTGCTGGAGACCTACCTAGAGAAATGCAAACTGAAACCACTTAAAACAGTCTTTATAATTGAGAAAAATAATGTTAAGGTGCTGCTTTTCAGTTTGATTTTAAGCAAAGGTTGAAGTTTCCTGTGTGGTCAGCGAAATGTATTTGTTTTAATTGGAGTTGTTCCATGATTCATTTTGTAGAAAGTAGCCTCAGAATTCAGAGACTTCAATAGCTTTTACATGTTAAATCGACTAACCATTTGCCAAAAGAGGAGACCCTTCACTTATTTTTAACTGGTCCTAATAAGTCTTATTGCACATAATAAATGAAAGGGACTTCTGCTTAATCATGGTCACACAAGGATCACAAAATGAAGCATATGGCAAAACACAAAAATATATGATCACAAGGATTTAATGAGGATGTTCAGGGCCCATATAAATAAAAAAAAATTAAATTGGAAAGTCATTTAAATGAGCTTCCAAATTGTGAGTTCTGAAATGATTATGTTAAGTGTTGGTTCTTTGTTCTCATTGACAGCTGCTGAATTGGCAGCAAAACAGATGGAGCCACTATCAATAAAACCATCCATAAAGTTCACACCACGAGATGAAATGAAATAGGTACTTCAGTTTGTAGCACAGTAAGAATTCCAATCTCTAAGTTAGGCAATTGTTAGAAACTGACAACATCTGGACCTTTTGGTTAGATTATCTTGAATTATTTCCAGGTACTTGTTTTTCTTCATCTAATTATTGAGTTTGCTTACTCTGTGGAGACATAATATTTTGAAAGATAAGACTAGAGAAAAAGTAACTGTATGCACCTTTAGTTCCAAGAAAATTTAGAAATATAGATTTAAAAACATTATTTATATCATTGGCATTTAGTTTGAGACAGAGTGAAGGGAGTTTTATTGAGTTCAATATTTCCCCTCTAAGCAATTTTAAAATACTAGTATAAAATAAGGAACTGCAGATGCTAGAAATCTGAATCAAAAACAGGAATTGCTGGAGAAACTCAGCATGTCTGACAGCATCTGTGGAGAAAAAACAAGAGTTAATATTTTAGGTCCAAAGGCGTTAACTCTGCTTTCATTCCACAGATGCCACCGGACATGTTGAAATTCACCAGCACATTATTTGTTACAACACTCCAAGGTCACCTAACAAAACCTCCAGGTCAATGGCTTCACTGTAAAGCAAGCTGTTTCCACCCCAGAAGCAGAAGCAGGGAATATACCCAGATATAGTGGGAGGAAGAGAAAGAAGAAAACATATTGACATTTTGGTGGCATGAGTGACACGCACTGTGTAATATTGGTTATGTGTCTATAACTGTGACTGTTTTGACATTACATCTGTTTGTTTGAGTCTCAGTCTAGCCCTGAATGTAACCATGCTGCCATAATGCTTAAGTTCATGCTCATGCAGATGCACTATTGATAGATGCCTGTGTTGAAAGCCTGCCTAAGTGTTGGATACAAGATGTACATGATTCATTGAGGGCAATGGGTCCTGCTGGGACCATTTCCCCTAGTCCTACAACATCTCTGTTCTTTTTGTAGCCAATGTGTCCAAAGGATTGCTGTGAATGAGTTTGTCAGTGATGTTCGTGGCAGGGCAGTACACAACAAGAAGTATCCAGGCCTCTGACTGATGGCTGGATGTTTCTCTAACTGTGTTAGTCTTAAACCCCAATCTGATTGCTATGGATTTATAGAACAGATTATGATCCTCTATCTGACTGAGAACAGCCTGACCTGATGCTTGAGTGTAAGCAATCCCTTTGTCTGCTCTTGACTTACTGTGCCGCCATCCCAATAGACAGTGCCTCCACTGACTTTGTTTAGCATTACTCCCCTAAGAGTTTGAGACATAGCTGCTTGCTTACTGCAAGTGCAGGGTGTTGGCTAGGTAAACTGCTGGTATGTGGTGTGGGGTACGGTTGATGCAGCACACTGCTGTATAACAAGCTGTGAGGACTGCTAAGCAGCAAGGCAAGTTACTTGTGTTTGTGACTGTGCTAATTGGCAAAGCAAGCCCTGTATACTGTGATAACACAGGTCAGTGTTAAGTGAGCAAGTGCAAGTGAGCAGCAGATTGGTCTAATCTGTGAGCTGGGGGGATGTCTGTGCTCACAGTGACCTTTCGATCCTGGTGGTTGGTAGGTACTGCAATGTCAGATTGTGTGGAACTGGCAAATATCAGATACTAATGTCTGTTGAAGAGAGATGTGTTCATCTGGTGGTGATAGATTGCTCCCTGCGATGCTGTTTGTGGTTGAATGACATGGAGGTTCCTTCCAGCCAGCACATTGCTGAAGTCTCCCGGAGATTCACAGGATGACAATGTTACTAGCTAATCCTGCATTTATTGGATATCAGTACTTCCTCAAAGAGCCATTAGGAATTTGGAGTCACATACAGGTCAGAAAAGGTGAGGATGGCAGTTTCCTTCCGTTAATGGAATTCATGAACCAGTCAATTGTTAATGGTCATCATTAGACTCTTAAGTCCAGATTTTTATTGAATTCAAATTCTACCATCTGCCATGGTCGGATTTGAATGTGGTCCCCAGAATGTTACATGGGTCTCTGGATTAACAGTTCAGCAATACTACCATTAGGCCATTCTCTCCCCTCGTATCTGCTCTGATTTCCACATCTTGATTTCTAAGTATCTACTTTATTTGGTATGTTTGGTAAGATAGGATGCTGCATATTATTGAGGTGATTAGGGCTGTTAATAAAGGGATTTAACCAGCTCATTTCCCCTTTAATCAGCAGCTAGCCACGACTAAGTGAGGAAATCACCTCATTAGCTTGGCAAAAGCATAAACAAAATACGGTGTGAATGATCCCGACATCAAAATCTGCTGTGCTACGCTTCTTGTCCGATTCTGCCACAAATCTCACCATAGACCATGTGGCTCAGATCCCTACAACATTGTGCCCATCAAGACAGAAGCTGCCAGCCAAGAATGTGGGCTATGTCTGACTCAATGAGAAGATGGCTGTGGAATATCATGTGTTTACTGCCTGAAGAATCTCAAATGTGACGGACAGCTCAATGATTTCCTGCTGGTGCATCTTATATTTTCAGTGATCTGTGTAGCACAATCATATCAGATGATTTTTAGTTCTGGTGACATTTGTAAAGTGAGTGGAAAGGTACTCAAGCTCTCTGTCCACAGGAAATGTCACACTTTGACTTGAAGTATTGACAATAATTAGACCTAAAATGAACATATTTTCATCATAGTCTTCTGAAAGCTCTCTCACAGACAAATGTACATTACATTATTTGGCCACCATTGTGCTCACGTTTACAAAAAATTTGAGAAGATTTTTTTTATTTTGCTCTGTACACAGCCAAACATCTAATCTTTAATGAATCAGGGCAAATAGGCAGTGTCCAGAATATCAAATCAAAACTCTACACTAAAAATATTTTTGATGCAGTTCTGAGTGGTAACTTATGCTAATACAACTGTTAGGGCTTAATTTAAAAAAGGGATGATGATAAGCTTGTCTAGTCCACTCACTGTGAGTAACTTAGTTTAAAATTACTGAAAAATCATTGATTGTCATTCTATCTCAAGGAAGTTATGGATATATTGCATATGAAAGCTTTTAAAATACATCTTTTAGTACAATTTAAGGAAAAATACATTTTTAGTGCCTGCTTATGGATCCAATGAGTGCAAACAGCAGGGAATGCAGGGACATCAATAAATGGTGGTACAGCCAACAATGACCACATCCCATGAATGAATAATGAAAAGTAGAAAAATCCCTGATTTGATCAGGAACTTGTCTACTTTTAAGATGGATTCAGCTTCTAAGTAAACTTCTTCAGAGTCAGTTATCATTTAACATGCTTTGCAATTAAAGAATTTGCAAACGCTTGTGCTGGTTTTGCTGATTTTTGGAAAATTCACTGATTAAGCTGACACAATGCAGCAGAAATGTTTGTCCTTTATAAAAAGACTTGTCACAATTCCATAATGTCTTCTATTTTTAATTACAAATCATTATCTCTCTGTCACTGGCACGATTAAGGTCTACAGCTTTCAGTATGATTGACATTCTATTCATGTATATGACTGTACGTACAAAATTACAAATTAAGTGCAGATTAGATCATTTCACCCCTCAAGTCTGCCCTACCATTCAATATTTTTTTATTTAGATTACTTACAGTGTGGAAACAGGCCCTTCGGCCCAACAAGTCCACATCGCCCCGCCGAAGCGCAACCCACCCATACACCTACATCTACCCCTTACCTAACACTACGGGCAATTTAGCATGGCCAATTCACCTGACCTGCACATCTTTGGACTGTGGGAGGAAACCGGAGCACCCTGAGGAAACCCACGCAGACACGGGGAGAATGTGCAAACTCCACACAGTCAGTCCCCTGAGGCGGGAATTGAACTCGGGTCTCTGGCGCTGTGAGGCAACAGTGCTAACCACTGTGCCACCATGCTGCAATCAATAAACACAATGCTAATCTGATTGTATTTCAAATTCCACATTCCCATCGACTACTGAGGACCTTTGATTCCAGTGTTTACCAAAAAATCTATATATGTCTGCCTTAAAAATATTCAATGACGAGCCCCTATCACTCCCACCCCAACCTCCACTGCTTTCTGAGACAGAGAATTCCACAGTCACCCAAGTCTCTAAGAGAAAAGCTTTCTCCATATTGACTCCTAGTTTTAAAACAGTGCCTCTTAGTTCAGCACAGATCCACAAAATAAAGTATCCTTTTAGCATCAACCTTGTCAAGGCATTTAGGATCTGAAGTACTTCAATTGAGTCACCTCTCACTGTTGTAAACTCCAGTGCAAACAAGCTCAGTTGGTTCAGTTTTTTCCAGGTATCAATCTAGCAAATCAATCAATAGAAGACCCAATTATACATATTCTCTGGTCTCTGCCAGCCAGTTTCTACCCATACTACTCTGTTACCCCTACACCATGAGTTTCTGGGCTCCATTTCCACCAGTCTGCTCATTCCTTCCCCAACCCCACTCCCTGTCTTCAGCATATACACCTCCTTTTCCTAGCTGCTTTCAGTTCTGAAGAAGAGTCACTGGACTCAAAATATTAAGCCACTTTCTCTCCATAGTGCTCCCAGACCTGCTGAGTTTCTCTGCTAGTTTCTATTTTTGTGCCATGTGCTTCTACATTTTGTATTAAGGGAGGAGGGCAAGGTAGATAGAGAGGAGTGAAGTCAGTAATTCAGAGATGCAGATCCTGGTACCCAATAGCAGAGCCATCACGGGCAAAAGGAATTCAAATCCGTGATGCAAAAGAAGTCAGAATTAAGGGTGTACAGATATCTCGGCTGGTTGTGGAGTCAGAAGAAATTAAAGTAGAAGGGACAAGATCATGATAGGATTTAAAAGATGCAAAATAATTTTAAAACGGAAATGTTGTTTAACCAGAAGCCAATGAAGGTCAGCAAATGGGACTTGGTGTGAGACAGACCACAGGCAATAGGGTTTTGGGTGACCTCAAGTTAATGGAAGGTAGAGAGTGGATGGTCAGTCAGGACTGTATTAAAATCATCAAGTTTAGCACTAACATACATTTGCATAAAGGATTCCGTTCACAGATAAACAGGATAACTTGCATTACTGAAGTGGAATGAGGTGATCTTAGTGACAAGTAGGATACATGCCTTATATTTCAGTATGCAACAAAGATAATAAATGTCCTGGCTCAGTCTCTAACATGTTTCTGGGGAGAATTGGAGAAGGTAGCTAGAGAACAAAATTTGTGATAGGGATTGAAGGCAGTAGTTCTTGTCTTCCCAATAATTGGAGGAAATATCTTCACATTCAGTACTGGGTGTTGAGCAAACAATACAAGATAATATAAAAGAAAACCAACAGTACAGACACTGGAGAAGTTGAGAAAGGTGATGATGAAGTAAAGTTAGATGTTATCAAAGTACATGTGATAACTAATGCAATGAATTTTTAAATGGTATCGCCAGGCATAAATACCCATTTGCTGTTATTTTACAGCAGAGCTTGGAACCTTATCAAGGACCAGTGAGACATGGATAAAATTAATCGTGGGCCACACACAAAGAAAACACAGCTCAATTTATTTTTTAAGAGAGAAAACTTCAATGTTTCAACACAACAGCTAAGGTTATTTTGCTTAAGCGAGTCTTCCCATGTTTGATGGCAATGAAGATTTTGCTACTCACAACTGTTGCTCCAAATTCTCATCAGTTAATCTGAAAAACAGACAGTCCTTTCTGAGAGAAAGTATTGAAACAAATTGCTCACAGCAGTGTGCAGTTGTGAACAACAATGTTACTCTTAGTTCATGTCCCCTCAAAGTTTGTAAGTCAGTGGCACCAACATGGTATCTGTAGAATTCCAGCAGAGGCTGATTTCTTTAGCAAGCCTTCAAGTTCACTGGTGCTTTGCAGTTCTTTGATTTCAAGTTAAAGGGTTTCAGGTACAATAGCTACTTCAATATTGAGCATTGTGGCAAAACAAATTAAGTTGGGTTCTTTCATTTCTTAGATCTTGAAATCAAGCACAACATTTCTGAAGTAAATTTGTGGATTCTTTGGTGTATTCCTCTGTTGTTGCAGGGGTTTTTTTGTCCCATAGTGTTGCCTTTATCCAGCTGAATTTGCCATGATTTTTAACTTCTCTTGAAATAATTTCACATTTGGAGGAAGAGAAGTTGGAAACTGGTTAAGCCCTTGCAAGTTGACATTGAACTCAGACAGACACTGCATAATGTCAACCACAAATGTTCAAGTCACACAGTCACTTGTGCTTATTCAGTTCAGCTATAGATTTCCCTTTGTCTTCAAGAAAATTTTCATTTTGTTCCTCAATTCATCAAATTGCACTGGTATACTCCATTGGCGGATCCATCTCACATCATAATAGGAAAGTAAATCACTGTGCTTTATTCAATGTCTTTCAGTAATTCTTAACCTGGCGATTCTTAAACTGTTTGAAGCTCTACTTTTGATAAAGTTAATGGTTGATACCCAAAACATCAACTCTTTTGCTCCTCAGATGCTGCCTGACCTGCGGTGCTTTCCCAGCACCATACTTTTTGACTACGTTTGACAGTAAGGACAATTCTGTCAGCCCCAGGTATTGCAAATTTCCTTTAATGAATGAAGCAGCAGTATTCAATCAGATAATTCAAAGCAAGGTTGAGGTGATCCATTTCTTTGTTCACTAGAACAAGTGTTGTCTCACGATTAGCTAGGCATTGAACTGAAAATTAGCTGCTGCATTCCTTCCATTGACTCCATCTACACTTCCTGGTGCTTTGGGAAAATAACCAACATAATCGAAGACTCCTCCCACCCCGCTTATACCATCTTTCACCATTTTACACTGGGCAGAAGATGCAAAAATTTGACAAAATGTACTAACATATTCAAAAAAAGCTTCTTTCCCACTGTGATCAGACTTATGAATAGATGTCTCATACATTAGAGTTGATTCTTCTCTCCACCTTCTCTGTAACTGTAACACTGTATTCTGCATTCAGTTCTGTTACCCTTATACTTATATAAGGTATGATTTGTCTGGTCAGCATGCAAAACAAAACGTTTCACTGTATTTTGATACATGTGACAATAATAAATGAATTGTTTTCACTCATTCATGGGATGAGGATGTCACTGACCATGCCAGTATTTGTTGTCCATCCTAAATTAACTAGAAGTTAAAAGTCAACGCATTGCTCTGGGTCTGGAATCACATGTAGTCCAGACCAACTAAGGATGGCTATTTCCTTCCCCAGAGGATATTAATGAACTAGATGGGTTTTTCCAAAAGTTGAAATAGTTTCATGGTCATCTTTACCCAGATTTTGTTTTTGAATTCAAATTTTCTTGTTGGTGGGATTTGAACCTTGCCTCCAGAAAAATACCTAGGTCTTTTCACTTTTGGTGGATCCAGGACTTGCAAGCTGCTCCCCCCGATGCATCCCACACTCTCAAACTCCTTCCCTGAATAGTCTTGCATTATTTCTTTGGCAGTGGTTCAAGAGCTCTTCATTTCCTCCATAGGATATGCAGTGCTGCTGAGATTCAATGAGTTATTTGCCCTAGGATCTTTACAAAGCTGACAGACTGGATTTAACACATAAATTGGTCAAATTCACCCTTGGGCCAAAGGTTCCCCATCTCTGTTTTATAGACAAACAGCAGCAATTTGTGCACAGCATGCTGTCATAAAGAATAATGAGATCTGAAATGTTAGGAACATATGTCCCCACCGATGTTGCATATGTCCAGAAATGGTTGGACTATTTCTCCCCCCAGAATTTCAGCACTTGCAGTATTTTGCTTTTATAGACGTGTTCATTTTTTTTTGTTATTGTTTAATGATGATCACACCACCAGGAGAATTCCCTGCCCTTCTTCAACAGAATACCAAGGAATACTTCTGTCAACAAACATGGCTTTGATTTAATGTCCTTTCGTGAAATGGGCAACTTATCACTTGTTTAAGTGTCTCATTCTGCCCCTGCCATTGTTTTAGCTGCAACAGTGGAAGGCCAAGACAAATTGGTAGCCCTGTAAGATTTATCGAACAAACTGGTGTAAAGCAAGAGGATTGGAGATCCTCCTTAAGAGAGATCCCTGTGCCTATTGCAGACATGCCCCTTCCCCTAAGGTAGCATTCTATAAGGAAACATCAGGGCTCTGCAAGAGATGCATGCTGGTCCTACTTCTCCTGTTGCCAAATGTTGAATTCTTAGTGTTGTTTTGTGTTGTTTTGATTCTAAGTTTTGGCTCTTGATTTTACACAGGTTTGTAAACAAAGTCATAAAAAGACCAAGACTTTTTTAAAAAACTTGTCATTTTACAGGCTCATAGCTTTTGCAAAGATTGACTCTTAAAAATTCATGACTAAATATTCCTTTCGTTCGTCATCTGGCTCTCCTATAACTCACTGCCTTGGAAGAAAAATGTTTAGTGTTTCAAAATGACTGCGACATTACAGCACAGAAGAATGAGCTCTGCAGCTTGCAAGTGCTGGAAAAGAATTCTGTAGGTGATAGTGTGATGAATTGTGATTTCTTCCTGACGCTGTAAGATCAGTGATGAGCTTGATATTCCCTTCAGGAAGAAGTGAATCATGCATGTGACTTGTTGGCTTAATATCATATCATTCTGTGAACTGTGGGAGTGTACTCTGTCAACACTCTGTAACTTCATGGTTTTATTGCTTAGCCCTGGTAATTTTTTCTTTGCATTAAGATCATTTAATGAGGCAAGACATCAGTGGACATTTAAAGTAAAATGTAAGAAGTTATATTGTGAGTGAACTGTCATTTATAGGTCTATGAACAACATTACATTTTTGAAAGTGTTGCATTTTCTGTTAACTATGGCTGATTAAAATTGTATTTGCTAATAAAGGTCATTAGGTAGTATATTAAGATGTAATTATACTAAATTTTAACTGTTATCACTTCTGTTGCAAAATAACAATTTGAACGCATTTGATAATGGAAGAAATAGGAGTCTAAAAGTGATGATGGCCTCAACCATTTCTCTGCAGGGCAATGATAATTATTAATTATTTAAGTGTAAAGTCACTTTACAGCATTGAAAACCTGCATTTTTCACTCATTTAAAAACTGGCTAAATTGTTTTAAATTCAATTTTCAGTGTTAAATAATCCAAACAACAGAACATTATAAAATCAAGCCTAACCTTTCCTATACGAAACTAGAAAATTACTTAACCACAAAAAATATATAGTTGTCAAAGGTTAATAGTTTGATAATGAAGTTCTCAGCTAATTATCACATAAAAAGTCATGTTTACTCCTCTCAATATATCATAGCTCCCAAAGCATCCCATCTCCTGGAAAACCTTTTCTGTCAGAGCTTCTGAAAGATAGAGTATATCATTTAATCTGCCAAACAATCAGAATAAGTATCATTCTGAATTTAAGCAAGTCAAATTAAGACCAAAGATGTATTTATTTTGAACGGAATTCTGGCCAACATCAGGAACATCTTTCTGAGATTCCTGTTTTTCATTTGAAAGAATGATTGTGAAATGAAAATTTCAGTTTATTTCTTCTTTGACACTTGGGCAGCACGAGATTTTAAGTTTTATGCCATTGCTTTGTACAATGTTATGGGGACTGACATACATGTTCATAGTCTGGTTACATTTGACATTGCAAAATGGTGTGGCACATGAAGATGTAACTCTTGACTGTTTCTTAAGACCTTAATCGAATGCTATCATGATATCAGTGACTGGAATAAGGTGTTATGAGACTAGGATACAACATTTGGTTAGCCTGAGCAGGCATTATTAATCCCTTCTGAACTAGCAATATTATAAATGCAAGATGGGCACTGTCCTGGCACAATTTAAAGGGCCACGCAACATGTTGCTGTGGAGAAGCTTTTGACCTACTTCCAGTAAAGCACAATTTTTGAACTGCTGTGGTGAGCTCTTTGAGCAATTTGGAGTTTTATTCTGCATAAAGAAAGGGAAAGAAGACCAGTACCTGGATCCAGCTGTTGGACTGATTAGCTTAGATTAGATTACTTACAGTGTGGAAACAGGCCCTTCGGCCCAACAAGTCCACACCGCCCCGCCGATGCGCAACCCACCCATACCCCTACATTTATCCCTTACCTAACACTACGGGCAATTTAGCATGGCCAATTCACCTGACCTGCACATCTTTGGACTGTGGGAGTTAACCGGAGCACCCGGAGGAAACCCACGCAGACACGGGGAGAACGTGCAAACTCCACACAGTCGCCTGAGGCAGGAATTGAACCCGGGTCTCTGGCGCTGTGAGGCAGCAGTGCTGATCACTGTGCCACCATGCCGCTCACCTGCTGTTCATTCTGCAGCATGATCAGCTCATGGATTAAAGAGGGCAAAGAGAGGAAGCTTTACAAGGAGAGAACAGATCAAGAATGCTCTCCTTAAACAGATTTAGCCACAAAGTCTGTTCCAGGAGTTCCACTCCCACTTACCATTGCTACAGGAGCTATATCTCAGGTGGTCATCGCTGAGTTCTGGAACCTCCTTCATCCTAACTTGAAGCCTGAATCAAGGCAATGATGGTCTTCTTCAGTGGCTGTGAGCATCACCATCATTGTACAGGCAGGAGACAGGAGCAGTATAATAACAGTTTAGAAGGCTAGAATGAAATAGCTCATGGCTTCTCCAACATTGCAGGCTTCCTGATGCTGCAGGGTGGCATTGACATCCAACATGTGGTTTGGTGAGCTACCCGTTCCAAAAGCTACAATGCCCATACCTGTAAGGGCTACCACTCAGCCAAGGCATAGTTGGTGGGCAAGAAGTTCATCTCAGCAAATGACTGCTATCCTGATAGCTCTCATAATGCCTTACATCAGTCTGCAAGACCAAATGTCTTCATGCCTTTCAGATGCAACACAGTATGACAACAGATCACATCTCTACATATGGCCCATGACTTCCCTCTGATGGTTCATAATGCAAGATCAGAGGGGCCTTCAATGAGAATGATGGAGCAAGCTATCATGCTATACAAAATGCATCTGAGGGACCTCCATGTTATTGGTGGTGAGCCCTGTCATCCAGATCTTTACAATTATAAGGGTATGATTATTATTACCTGAGTTCTGGAGGCTACATTGGGAGGAAGAGGAAAAGGAGAAGGAGGGAAAGGCATATTCTCACACATTCCAGGACAGAGTGAGCAGAACTGTATTGTGACAGTTCATTTAATTTTATAAATCCCATACCAAAACCAATCTGCAATTCCCGATAGTATCTAAATAAGCTTCGCTATTACAAAGTCCTCTTGAAACCATCACTCAGTGAAGGCTAATAAGACCAAAACTTTCACCCAACAACTTCACCTAGCAATATATTGATGAGACAAAAAAAAATCCTAATTGCCCTTGTACATACTATCAGATAGGTCAGGCTGTGTATGAGGTTATTTGGGAGCCTTTGGCTGTACTAAGTAATAGGACTCCAGTTGTTGTAGCATGGTTGGTGGAAGGCTGGTGATTTGCACTAATGGAAACTGCAGCACTCTAAAATAGCTGTAGGCATTACTAACCCAGGTTTAGACTGCACTTTTGGGTTGGGATTTTCAGGATTGCGGGACTTTCGGCAACAGAAAGGGCACTGATGGCCAGCAGACACTCTACCATGGGCTAGGCTGGAAGCACTGCAGTGAATTTACCTACTACTTCTACAAAAGGTTTGGTTCTGAGATTTGCATGATGCCTTGTGCCATAAGAATGCTGGAATCCAGCATTTTCCTTGCCAAAGATGGAAACTTTTCTGTCAGAACATGTCAATATATCATGTTTCTATTATTTCTCTTATCAAAAGAACATTGGCAGGTTGGTATAATAGTAGACAAGTGGCAAATCAGCCTCAATAGACAATAGAACTACTTTGATTAAAAGAATGTGGAGAGACAGTGCAAAATTTTGTGTTTAATTCTAAAGGAGGAGCAGGAGCAAAAGGTGTGTACCTGTATATCATTGGACAGATAGAGTGATTGATTATTATACACACAACATCCAGATCCTTTAAAGAATAAAGAACAGAAAGTGCTAATGCTTCAAACCTCTTAATTTTATGCAAACATGAAGGCTTTTGTAGACTTTGGGACCTTCCATGTCAAATATTGACTGCTGTAGCTTTTGGACTGAAGCAGCTGATCTGGTGTGGGATCTCCTTCTTAAAACTAGTTGACAAGTTATGGGACCTGCTCAATCTATTCCAGAGTATCTCTCTCATCATGTACAGAATGGGGAATATCGGATTCAACAGCTCTAAGTAGATATATGAATTTTGCTCTGGTAGCATTCAAGTACAGGCTAAGTCTTTTGAATGCATGCTTGAAGAGATTGTGACTGGGTTTGCAAATCTGGTTCAGAGTGGACAAGGGCACTACTGTATTTCTCACATTGTAGGTCATGTATGTCTATGGTGATCAGTTTAGTTTGAGGCTCTGAGGTAAAAGGTTTGATCATTCACTGCAACTCTCCACCAAATGGTGTTTCCATATGAACACTGCCACAGGATAGATTGCCCAGACAGTATCAAATGCCACTGCAGATTAATGTAGAAGAGATGTTGGAAACTTTCTTTCCAGCATTGACAAATTTATATTGTCAATTTTAAAAGGAGAGTAACTCCTTGTGAGCAAAACGATTTTGTCCTTTTGACCCTAATCTATAGATGGCTCTGCGGCTTGAAAAAGATTTCCATGTTGTAACAGAATCATAGCGTAGGTTTTCTCCAGCTCCATGTCCAACTATTTGTCTTATACCTTTTAAATTTGCCATTGGGGGACAGCCTTGAGCAGTTGAATGCTTTCTTTTTGGCTTGTGACCTCAGATTATACAGCCAGCCAATGAGGGTGGTGTGCTTTAGTTTCAGAAAGTCACTTTTTCTTTTTTGAACCAGTGCTGATAATGCCCAAATAGCTGACTTCATTTGAACTCACTGTTCTGCAATTGCTCCAGGTGTGAGAAGATTTTCCTAATTGGACAACTTTAGGAATTCTCTGTTCACTTGGACTACTTTAAGGCTGCTTTAGGACATTGATCTTCTTCCTCTTGGACCTTTGGTTCTTGTGAATCCTTTGACCTATAACAAAGCTAGAATATCAATATCAATATGAAATTGAGAATATGTTCCTTCAAGACCATTAACTGCACTTACATGTGACATTCCTCAAATGCAATTATATAATTGAAGATCCAATAGAAATTCATGTATGAGTGCTTATGTACTCAGTGAGACAATGCACTACACTGTGGTGTGAATATTTATTTGCCATGATAAGTGAAACACCATTCACAGGAAGAGGAGCTTATTCTTTATTGACATCAGAGAAAAGCATATTGACATGCTACTACTTTTGTTGGAGGCAGTATTGGAAGGTTCCTGAGATGACTACTGATGTTCTGTGGAAAAGTAAAACACACTCACCTCATGATGATATCAGGTTGACAGGTTTCAAATATTTCAAGAGTCTTATTAGCACATACTAAACCTTCACAATGCAGTCTAAAATATTTATGGAATGAATATTACAAGGGCACTTCATTAGATATGCTGGGTGAAATGTTCTGCCCTGTAGGATTGACTACTTAGGCACATGGGAAGTGGAATATTAAACACTGTGCTCTCTCCTTTAGATCTTACTGACAGCTTTCCAATTTGGATTTTGGAATTGATTTTATTTGGCAAGATACAAGTTAACAAAGGGCTATAGACGCTCATGTGCATCTCATAATGTTTGTGTAGTCATAATACTCAGAGTTTATGTCTATTCGAATCACACAGCAAGTGAATTGTTTCAGCAGCCAAAGTTTAAGAATTAATGGGTTTCCAGATCAGACTATAAAGGATTAATGTTGTAAGGAAGCATGATTCTTGATCACTATTAATAATAATGAAAAAAGGTTTGCAGAGCAATATATTCTTAAGGTTACATTAGCTTTCATCGGTCAGAGCATTGAGTATAGGAGTTGGGACATCTTATTGCATCTGTACAAGACATTGATGAAGCCACATTTGGAGTACTGCATGCACTTCTGGAGACCCTACTATAGAAAAGATATTATTAGACTAGAAAGAGTGCAGAAAGGATTTACTAGAATGCTACCTCATGAGAGGCATAGATAAGGTAGATAGCTGACAGATTTTCCTCATTGGGGGGGAGTCTAAAATTAGAGGACATAGGTTTAAGGTGAGAGGAGAGAGATCCGAAAGTGCCCAGAGGGGCAGTATTTTCACACAGAAGGTGGCGAGTGTCTGGAACAGGTTGCCAGAGTTAGTGGTGGAAATTAATACAACTTCATCACTGAAGAAACGTTTAGACAGGTACATAGATGGGATAGGTATGGAGGAATATGGACCAAATGCAGGCAAATGGGGCTAGTTTAAATTGTGAAAACTGGACATCTTGGGCCAAAGGGCCTGTCAACCTCTTTGACTCTATGACTTTGACTCTATCATTGGATAATGGGTGTCAATGGTTTGCCACAGTGTATTGTCATTCCTAATTATGTTGGAGCAGATGGTGGTGAGCTGCCTTCTTGAACTATTGCATTCCATGGTGGGCGGCAGTCCGACAATGCTATTAGGAAGTATGGTATTTCACTGGGATAGTCCACTGGAAAACAAACCCCTTTATTCATGGACTTCTCATAAATCTTAAAGATTTTCAAAAAGTGTGCAAAATTCCCCAATTTACTTGTCTTTAGGCCCAAATCAGGTTTCTGTACTAAACAAGAATTATTATATATTATAAATAAATACATTAAAGTTGCAGGTAAACAATTATGCAGCATATCTTAGGTTTTATTAAGAGGCTTGTACAGTATAAAACTAAGGAAATTAAATTTCCTGTTTTCCTGCATCAATAATCTGGGCAGAACAGTAGTTCAGTAGATAGCACTGCTGCTTTATAACACCGAGGACCCAGGTTAGATTCTACCTTGGATGACTGTGTAGAGTTTGTATGTTCGCCTTGTGTCTGGGTGAGTTTCCTCCAGGTGCACAGTACAAAGATATGCAGGTTAGGTGCATTGGACACACTTAACTGTTCATATTGACTAGGGATATGCAGGCTAGGTGGCTTAGCCATGGAAAATGCGGGGCTATGTGGGGTCGAATTCTGGGTCTGGTTAGGATGCTCTTCAGAGGGTTGGTACAGAATCAATGGGTCAAATGGCTTCTTTCCACACTGTAGTGAATTCTATGAATAAAATTTGAACATTTCATATCCAGGTCCTTCTGTTTCTGTATCTCTTTAGGATTGTACTCTTTATGTTATATAATCTCCCCAAGTTTTTCCTACCAAAATAAAGCACTTCAGAATGTCTTGGTCTCAACCTTCCTCTGCTATTTGTCAGAGCATTCCACCACACCACCACATTTCTGTCCTATTTTTAGTTCTACTTTATCCTCAGAACTTATAATGCCTCCTGGTTTTGTAACATGTTGAAGTTCTGCTCTGTGCATCAAGATCTTGGCCATTAGTATGCATCAGGAAAAGCAAGGGTCCCAATACCTGTTCCTGGGGAACACCATTCTCAACCTCTCTCTAGTCAAAAGAAAAGATGAATTGAATACTTTTCTTTGCTCCTTTCACTCAATCGATCTCACATCCATGTTGCTACTGCCCTTTTTATTCTATAAGCTTTAACTGTGCCCGTGAGTCTGTTGCACCAGTTTATTGAGATCATGATGAGTGTTGCAAGGCTGATATTTCAGTTTCCACTGCAAACCCAAGTACACAACATCAACAGGAATTATAGATTAATTTCCTCTCTCGGCTGACACACATACTGCCATAGCTACAGCCATGTATTGATGCACACTCACCGTTAAGGCAACAGAAGATTTTTTGTCAGCAATTCACCAAATATAAAATTATACTTTAATTGGCTGGAATACCAAGTACAAGCTGTAGTTGATTGAAATATATAAGGCTGTATTTGCTGCTCTATCTTAATTGTAAAAGCAGCAGTACCCTCATCAAATTTCTCTGTCAGCTTCTTCGGGTTTATTAGGGAGGTTAAACATGATTTTGCTTAACACATCTGTGCTTTTTCCCTTAATTAACCTGCATTTGTTCAAAGTGGACCCAAGAACAAAATAAGAGGGAAAAGTCTGTCTGAAACAGATTATATGAATGTTCAAGCGGAAATTTTCCTATTTGAGTGAGGAACAAGATGTTAATAGTACCTCAGGAATCCTAGTAATCCACTGGAGGAATAGTTGTTGGACACTTCTGATAACTTTTAAGTTCTGTTGTACATTGGTATCCAAAGCCGTAATGCCAGCAGTCTGAGCTTTCAAGGAAACAAGCTGACCTTGCAAACTCAAATGTAATCTTGACCTCTGGCCATGTGACATTTCTTCTCTCTTGGTTTGCACTCTGGTTACAGGTGTTTCATCCTTGGTGTCTTATCATGTGCATAATGTGGCTCCATGCTATTCTCCAGATCACACATTATGTGATAATTTGAATTGCTTGCTGCAAGCATAGAATGGTAGTCTTGCTTTCTTATCACTATTTTCTTGGTGTCCCACCATCATGTGGCTAGATTGCAGTTCTTGATCACATGAAAAGGGCAGAAGGCACAAAGTTAGGCATTGGATCTGGGTAGACAATGATTAACTGCAGAACTGTGTCAGGATGGTCTGGAAAACACTCACTTCTCTCCTGATAATGCTTATTCTCCCCAATCCCATATCCTCAACATTACTGATTATATCCCTCAAGCCTCCTCACACAGCTTGACCACTTACTTCACATACACATCCCAACTCCCCACCTTGTACACATTTCCTGATGATACTCACTAACTCCTCACATTCCCTGGTACTGCTTACTCACCCCACACTAATACCCGCAATGTCAATTCTCCTACTCCTCAGATGCTGCCTGACCTGATGTGCTTTTCCAGTGCCACACTTTTCGACTCCATAATAAAACAGTATGCTAGATTGACACCCTGTCCAGCATCTTAAATAGTCACTATCTCCACTACTGATGCACTTTTGCTACAGTTTGCATTATCTATTCGATGAACCTCAGGAACTCACCAAGGCTTCTTTGTTAGCACCTTCCAAAGGCCTCGTCTCTACCAATTGAAAACAGAAGAACAACAGAAGTATGGAAACAACACCAACTTCAAGCTTCCACCCAAATCACACATCATCCTAAATTGAAAATAAATTGCCATTCCTTCATTAATAATGGATCAAAATCCCGAATATCTCTCTCAGAGCACTATGAAACATTTTCACCATACTTAGCCAAACAGCTCAAGAATGTGGTGAAATCTCTGAGGGTAATTCGTTCTAATCTTGCCAATGACACCCACACCTCATGAATAAATAAAACAAAGTAAAAGGACATATGAACCAATAATTCATCACCAAAACTAAACAATTAAACAATTTATTTGGTAGGTATTATGTGAATGCTTTGGTCAGGTTAGCAGTCTTTAAATTAGCACATGGCTCAAGGTAATGCAGGGGCTTAATCGAGGAAGGTGATATTAGGTTATATGTGGCAATATTAGGTTATTTGGTTTGCTGCTTGCAAAACAGGTTGTCCCAGAAACAAAATGTCAGATGGCTCGTATGTCTTGAAATTGTGAAACTATTTGACAGGTTACAGGAACTTGAGTGCTCTTAATGTGAACTGTACATCTTGAGCTCACAGACTGTAGTGACTTGCTAGCTTGCATTAATGTTCAATTAAAAATCTTTGTTGACAAGAGCCCCATGGTCTCAAAAATTATCTTTCACATGGTTTTGCTCAGCCAGAAACAGGACTGTTGTTTTGCCTCATCTGCTTCTGAGATCTCCAGCCATTCTAGGCTCAGAAAATCTGCTTTTATAATTTTTGAAGGTCTTCAGTACCTGAATCTCTTGCTACAAAGGAATTGTGCTGAAATGAGCTAGCAATGGGTATTTATAAATTAAACAAGTCCATAATTTATGGCAGAGCCATCGTATAATAGCAAGGCAAGCAGAAACTTGGCTCAGGGTATAACATGAAAGATCCAGATTTGAGGGTTATAATAAATATTAATTTACTATTAACTCAACCTACAGAGTGAAGAAGATGATAAATGTTAGTTTTCTGTCACCTCTAGTTAAGCATTTTTGGAGGAAGAGGTTCTGAGTCAGAAACAATTCATTTCAAAAATTTTAACCTGAATATATATCCCCAGCTTTGGATTCTGAAATAGCTTTATTTTTAATTCAAAATATGTTGATGATATCCTATAAGTTGGTGAAGCACATTTTAAAATTTGAGTTAATGTCATAATTTGACACACACATAGTTCTTGCGCATCAATTTGCCATTGTTCAAATCAAACTAATATTGCTCGAATTTTCAAAGTGTATTTAAATATAGATCCTAAATTCTCTGCAGTTGCCTCACTGTCGTACCATAATTTCAGTGGATGATCAGCAGAACCTCCAAAAAATATTGTAAATTTCTATGTTTAGCTATTTTAGACCATTTCTTATCAGGAATCAGAGGACATTGTTTTTCAATCATTCACTGAAGATCTAGAAAAAATTTCTATATGGTAATTGTTTCTATAAATTTTAATGCTGGAGTTGGAGCTGTGGTTTTACAGAATTGGAGGTGATTGTCAGGATGCTGAATGTCAAGAGAAGATGTTTAGACACTCTTCAGATGAGGAGGGGCATTGTCAAGCACTTGTTTATCTTAATTATTCAGTGATTATATCCAATTTTGACTTCCAAAATGATGTTCTGCCTATCACACAACTGAGTATTATTGCATATGAATGTCATTATTAATAATATGTATGTGTGATGTGGACATTAGTTGGGAGGACATTTTAAATTCATCAAAGAAAAATTCCTAAACCAAAGCACAGAGATTGCATCTATGTCCATTTTCAGAGAAAAGCTAACAAAAGCATTGGAGTTGGCCAAAAACGTTTGCAAGTTACTCAACAAACAATGAAGACCATAGTAAATAAAAAGGCCAAAGCACAAAATTTGGTTTCTGGAGATAAGATGTTAGTATCATTATCTGTCTCTTGAGATCCATTAAAAGTCGAATTCACTAAACCTTATCATTGAATTTTGTTTTATTTGATGTGATTAATATAGTGAGTATGCCAGAAAGGAGAAAAAGAAAATCAGCTTGTGTGCCATGTTAAAATGTTCAAGCAGTACAATGATAGGGAGAATAGTCAGCACATAAATGTATTTATAGTTGTGAAAGGAATGGGGAATTGAAATAAAAATTATCAGGGAATGAATCAGAAATTGAAAATTCAAAACTTAACCCTCTAATAATCAGTCAATAATATTGAGTTTTTTAAAAAGCTGGATGGAATGGTATTCTATCTCCCAGAATATTATCAGAGTGACTTTCAGAACTTATTACAGAATCATAAATTAATTTATAGATGGGTCAGAAAAAAAACTTATTTGGTCATGCATGATGTAGGAGGTACATTACCCATACAGCAACATCCTCATAAATGCAACCCAGAGAAATTTGTCAAACTATGGGATGAGATCAGGTTTATAAGGGACAACGACATTATTGAAGGAAGTATAATAGTTCATTTGTTATCATGGTGCCAAAACCAAATGCATGCAATGAACATATATAAACACTGTAAGAAATGTAGATTCAGAATCAATTGCATGATTGAAGAATTGGATTGTGAGGATGAGATCGCCAATTTGTTACAATAGATGACTTGTTAAAAACACATTGTCCAGTTCCATTGATTGATAGAGCTTTGAAATCCCCAGCTGGACTTTTAAAAAATAAAGCCATGATGCTTGGAATGAAAAAAAGCACCAGCAATTTCTCAACGAACAAGGAGTCAGGATGTTGAAAGATTATGCAACTGTGTTTTATATATATAAATTTAGTTAGGTTCAGTCAAACCTAGGGAGAGGCTGGAGCGTAGGAGGTTGAGGGTGACCTTATAAGGTTTATAAAATCATGAGGGGCACAGACAAGGTGAACAGCAAAGGCCTTTTCCACACAGTCGGAGAGTTCAAAACTGGGGGGCATAATTTTAAAGTGAAAGGAGAAAGAATTAAAAGGGACCTAAGGGGCAAGTTTTTCACACAGAGAGTGATTTGTATGTGGAATGAAATGCCAGAGGAAATGAGTTAATGCAGGTACAGTTGTAACATTTAAAAAAAACATTTGGGCGGATACATGAATAGGAAATGTTTAGGAGGGTATGCTGAATGCTGTATTAGTTTTAGCAGTTTAGCTCATCAAACTATGATAAGCTGTTGAAACTAGCTGTTGAAGCCAGCAATGTCTTGTTGGTGCATCTTCCTATTGTTTGAGGAGGATGAACTGGGTATCAGATTGACAGTCAGTTATTTTTTCCAGGAAATTAAAAGAGTATCGACAAATATATTCAACAGTGGAGAAAGGGAAACTGAAGCAAAGAAACTACTGGATCCATAACATTTTAAAATCTACATATCAAACAACTGTACAGAGATCTTTATTGATGCGGATCATAATCTTTTTTGAAATGTGTCTGTAATAAAAATGTAAGAATGTCTCATTGGAGTTTAGTGCTACACCATATAATATAAAATTCATTCATGTGAAAATGAATGTTGCAATTAAATGAGCTAGTGCAGAATATGATTCAAAAAAATCTTACGTTTGTAATGTAAATATACTCATTGTCTAATAATAGTAAGAGGAAATTCTGGTAGAACATGAAGATACCTCGTAGGCGAGTTTTTTTTCATTTTGGCGGAGAAATGTGATAAAGATTCATAACTTCATTTTGTTTTGATGATTTGGAAACCTGGATTTAAAGTTAGGGAAGAAAATGCATTTTGGTTTCAGTTCGATGAAGGGCACTTGTTTTTAAAAGGTCAGAAACTGTTCTTTAAACTGTGAACTCAAACATAATTTCTATGAAACTGTTTAACTTGAGGTAAATGACAAGCATATCACTTGGGGAATTAATCAATGAAATCTTTACTAAGTGGAGGTTGATCATCTATATACAAACAAATGGCCAGGGCCACTAGGAGGCTGAGTTCAAAAGAAAACTAATGCCATCAAAATGGTGGAGGCATGTTTGCGGAATGTCCAAGCAGTGAGAGTCCATGGAAACTCCAACCTACCATGGAAGGAAGTCTACAGGTTAATGGAGCTGGAAAGAAATTTTAAGCTTTTTTGGCACTCAAAGGATAAAAGGTTAAAAAAAGTCATTGAATAAGAAATTTTAATGAGAAGGTAGGAGACATATGTCACTGAGGATTTGTGTCTGAAAAAGGTTTTGTTGGGGAAAGGGATTTTTTTTTCATTTGTCTAGTAAACATGCTATTTTGTTAAAAGAACATTGGCAGTCTTGTGTGAATGTGTTAGAGACTGACTGTTATGGTAACCAAATTGTAAAAATACAATTTGTGATTTGTCAAACTAGCTTTCACTTTTGGGATCTGATTTGTTAAATATTGACATCAGCTGTACTCATTGCAATCTGCACACTATTATAACATGGTGGTACAGTGATTAGCACTGCTGCCTCACAGTTTCAAGGAACCAGGTTCGATTCCAGCCTTGTGTGATTGTCTGTCTGGAGTTGGCATGTTCTCCCCATACCTGCATGGGTTTCTGTTGGGTGTTCCAGTTTCCTCCCATGTCCAAAGATATGCAGGTCAGGTGGATTGGCCAGGGTAAATTGCCCATAGTGTCCAGGGATGTATAGGCTCTGTGGATTGGTCATGGTAAATATGGGGTAGGTATATCTGAGTGGGATGCCCTTCAAAGGATCACTGTAGACTCAATGGGCTGAATACCCTCTACCTGCACTGTAGTGATTCTGTTATACTGACCATCACAACATTTATTTGACCACAATGATAAAATAAGATATGTCACAAAGTAACTAATACAAACCATCCAATATTCAAACCAAATATCTACTAATCAGTGTTGTGCATTTCATTTGTGCCTGCCATCTGTGTGCCTTTATCTGCCAAGACCTCCTACTTAGTGTTATCTCAGTGTCTACAGCATAGCTGACAGAAGACTTGGAGGGCATCCCCAATTAGCTCTGGGGCTACAAGGGCCAGCCTCAGACTACACTAAATTGCCATGAATAGGTGCAGTCTCGGATGGCTGCCTGAGCAACAGGGGAGATACATTGAAGAGGAACTTTAATGTCGTCATCCTAAGAGAGGGACAAGCAGACTCATGCTCTATAGGGTCACTGCCACTATCCTGGGAAAGCACCTCAACAATCTTCATAAGCTAGTGAGCACAGACTGTGACACCCTGCAAGTCCCATTAAAAATTGGTGCTTGCAATCTTGGTGATATTAATCCCAATGTGCATGAGAATAAACATGACCTGATTTCTACTCCAGCATTCATGATTAGCTTTTTTTGGGGGGGTCTACACGTGTGCTGATGTAATTGGTCACCATTCCCATTCTGGAAAGTATGGGTTTTAAGTTCTGCAGAAAGCTTTGCATCGAGTTTTTCTTTACAGTGACCACAATTTTCTCATCTATTTTAATCTTTCTTTTCCAGTTCACCTTGCACCAAAGCCTCCAGGGCTACATCAACAGACATTGGAGAAAGCTGTTTGGCCTATTGCCTCATTTTCATTGTTCTTCCTTCTTGGTCACTCTCCTCACCAACCATCTCTAGCAACTGCTCAACTAGAATTCAACTTTTTAAAAGGTGCAGGTTAGCATTAAGTATTGCAGGCTAATTTTCAATGCTACTATCCTCTTCGGATCTTGTGCCACCTGCTCAGGTTTTGCAGTCATTCTGAACAATATACTTAGAATCTCTACAGCGCAGAAACAGACTGACCCAAAGATATGACTCCCTCCCACATCCCCATATTAACCATGGCCAATCTACCTAACATGCACATCCTTCGTCTGTGGGAGGAAGCTAGAGCATCCAGAGGAAACCCAGACAGGCACGGGGAGAATGTACAAACTCCACACAGGCAGTCACTCAAGGCTGGAATCGAATCCGGGTTCCTGGCGCTGTGAGGCAGCAGTGCTAACCACTGATCCACCATGCACCAAGCACTGGCTGCCTGTGGCAATCATTTATATCAGCACTCATTTCTCCTTCAAAGGTATTACAGGTAAATATCCTCCCAAATGACAGTTCATCTTCTTTGTGAATTGATAACTTACATTACAGAGATACATACAAAACATACATCAATGCAGGTATGTATGATGTAGAAGATATTTCAGCCTTTAGGTAGCTTGCACTAATACAGTGAAAGCAAAGGGGATTTTAGAAAGTCATGGGTTTTATAAAATTTTCCTGGAAATTAAACATACTTCTTCAGATTATTGTAACTCATAGTCTATCTCTTCAAGCCCTGAATGTATTGATCAATTAGTGCAGTAATAACAGTGTGCATGATGAATTCAACATTATTTTGTCAAGATGATTTTGCCCATCATCAAAACTTGCATTCATCCTGATGCACAGCAGTTATAATCATTGCCGAGAATTAAATGTCTTCTTTCAACATCACCATGCTGGATGCATGAAGCAAATTCTTTAGTTTCCAGAAACTTCAAATACAGTAACCATCAGCGCTATATCACTGACTATTCATTAGATATTGCTTCTTTCATATTTTCCTAATGCAAATGTATCTCAGAACATCTCAAACCACTATCTTTCAAGCTTGTCACTCTCACATCAATATGCAATGATCTGAGGGTGGTACAAAACACTATTTCACTGTCAGGATTTCATATTATATAGCACATTCATAATCCATTCACATACAAATAGCATAACTGTGGAACTCCCTTCCTTCATTCATCTTGCTGACAGACTACAATCTCCAGTATTTCAAAGACCACCATTTTCATTATATTTCAAAGAATCCAAAATAATACATTTGCAGCTGCAGCTTTAATTCAATTTGCCTTATAGACAGCCATTTCCATGATTGTCAAAAAATCTACCTCAAATGTCAAAATATATAGAAACTGTGCATCTGTCGTGTTGCACGGCACAAGAGAGGCCATCAATTATTACTTGATCATGGTTCTGCGTCAAACTCTGGTTTCTGAACCCTTAAATATGCAATCTGGTTTTCTGTACATTGTTTTTTTTTGATATTTGAAACTATATTGGACTGAATTTGCTTTCAAGTCCTCAACCAGATGGAGTACTATGCCCCCAAGTAAATGTCCAACCTGTTCCCAGAGCGAGCAGGAAATTGGGATTCAACCACTCATTAATTGGCTGGCTCAAGAGGAGCAGCTGATCCTCCGATAGCTCTGTTATTGTTTTGGAAACATCTCGTTCTCACATGCTGTAGGAATATAACCTTTAGTTTGCAGTTTTTGAAACGTAAGGTAGTGGAAACATCTAAGTTTGAGAAATTCGTAAATACTTTCAGATAATCACCACTCAATGGATGGACTACTTTTAATTAAAAGGTTTACAGATAAAGACATGAAACAATAAAATATGTTTGATCCTCTGTTAGCTTGGCAAAGGAGCCAGTAAGTCTAGTATAATTGAAGCTGTCCCTAATTGGAGATACAAATTATTCATGTAATTTTCCCAGAACAAAGAAAATTTGGAAGGTAACTGATAAATAGGTGAAGGTCTTAAACTGTCAATGTACTTTCTTGGATCAAGGGGCAGATTTGGAAATTTAAATGATTTTGTTGAAACCACTATCTGGGATATTTCAAGTGTGTAATGTTGCTATGGGGCTAATTATTAATGCAATGATTAATCATTTTTTCAGAGATTTCCCACAGGTACTTGATATTTGAAGCTGGAACAGCTTAGAAGCACTTATGGAATTATCGCGATAGAGTCATAGAGGTCAACAGCATGCAAAATGACTCCTCAGACCATCAAGTCTATGCCAGTCAAAAGTAACTACCTAACTATTCCAATCCCATCACACATGCATTGATAAAACTTCCACAAATTGCTCCTTGGAAGAAGCTGAGAATGTGGCAAAGGATTAATAAAAGCTATTGTATTTTTTTTTAAAGTCACTGAATGAAAAAGTAGTAAGGGCCATGCATGATCTAGGATGTCTACATGTAGTAGAATACAGTAAAACACAACACAACATCAAATTTGCGGATTGTGCAGCTGGATGTTAGTTAAAGGTTTCTGAGAGATTACCAAGAGTCCTGAAGAGATTCAAAATGAATTCCTGAGAGTTGTGGCACATCTTGGTTTGGTCCTATGAAAATGAAGAAACACTAGTTCAGTAATTTTTTTTAATTAGTTACAGTGTGGAAACAGGCCCTTCAGCCCAACAAGTCCACAACGACCCGCCGAAGCACAATCCACTCAGACCCCATTCTCCTACATTCTCCCCCTTCACCTAACACTACGGGCAATATAGCTCAGCCAATTCACCCAACCTGCACATTTTTGGACTGTGGGAAAAAAACCAGAGCACTGGAAGAAACCCCCCGCAGACACAGGGAGAATGTGCAAACTCCACACAGTCAGTCACCTGAGGCGGGAATTGAACCGAGGTCTCTGGCGCTGTGAGGCAGCAGTGCTTACTGCTGTGCCACTGTGCCACCCATGAAGGATGTTAGGGTTTGTGATCATCTCATGGCATAACTGGTACATTTTTCAGTATCAGCGAGCTCTTGGGTAGAAGTAACACAAGAGGTGTACTTTTGAATTTTTTTTGTTCTTGAAGAATATGTTTTCAAATATATAGGATTAAGCCAGTAATAGTTAGCTGGTTTAACTCTTGTACAGCAGAAGATTTTGCTTAAAATGTCAAATCTCATGGCATTATTTTGTTAGTTCATAACTGGAAGTTTGAATCACTTTTTAACAGTTATAGGTCTCCCTTGAGTTCAGTAATGATGCAACAATGAAATGCCAAATATTGCAAGACACAAAATGGAAAGAAAAAAGAATCAGAAAAATAAACATAGTTGGATTTATGGCAGGACTGAAGAGAAAGATGTCAGGGTCTGTGATCATCTCATGGCATAATTGGTACATTTTTCAGTCTTTTTCAACATCTTTCTTACTTAAATTGTATTTTAAATTACTTCAGACTTATGACCTCCAATGTTTCAAGCCTTTGAAAGTATCCTCACATACCTTACCCACGAGGTAACCATTTGGTAACATGAACAGATTAATGAACAGAAAATCTTGCATATTAATAAAGTTTGCATATTACCTTTTTTAAAAAAAATGTGTCACAGGTGCTCAATAAGTAATTAAACATCAAGTCAAACAGTAACCAAGGTTTAAACTGATGGTTGAGGTTATTGAACAAAAGGACAACAAAATGAGGCACTTTTTAAAATTAAGTATTGGCTTGAATCAAACACGGCTGGTGGAAAATTTAAAATCAGTATTCATATCAGTCAATGTTTGACATCCAAGGTTCTGCCTTTTTCAAATTTCAGGTGATCCAGTTAATGGACAGTCGGCATATCTGTCCAAAACAAAGCAGGGACTTGTTCAAATGTGTGAATCATGTCTGTGCAATTCCAAAGCAGAGCAACCTACATATCATCCGTCCATTTGTTGCACAACAACTGCTTGTAAATGCATTCTTGGTACTGTGACAGAGATAAAAATACTTTTCGTAGATAACATCACATTCACAGTTGTGAACATGAACATTGACCTTCAGGTGATAATTTGGAAGCACAGAAAGTTCGATAATTTTAAGGATGAAAATCTGTTTGACATGTTTGAAGGGGCAAAGATTATTAACTAAAGAGCAGGAGCCATTCACAATACCAGCTAACATTAGTGGCAGGAAGGGAGGTTAGGTGTTTAGCAATTTTGTGGGAACAGGGTAGATGAAGCAGATTGTCATTAAATAAATTCTCAGTTCTGAAAACATCCATTGGTTGCTCTCCCAAGCATTATTTTCCAGCATGTGCAGAATCGTAGGCTAAATTGAAGTGCTATTCCTAGATCCTCAGTACATTAGTCTATTACTAAGCCGTGCACGATCTTTTCAAGGTTAACATATCTTGTTATTGCTGGTTCAATGTTGGAGCTGATCAATTCCTGTCTTTCTGAATCAATTAACAATAGCAGAGCAGGCTTTTGGTGCTCACAATTCACCAGCTATATTAAAATGGGACTTAAACCGGAAAATAATTCAGTTTTCCGAGCAGTGACATTTTGTTAGTGGTTCTGCTGCTCTACTGACCATGTGACATTTCAAACAGAAAATGAAGATTCCTTTCTTTCAGTTCCTTTCCTTCCTGTATTTACCACCAATACTATAGAGACTAGATTATCAATATTCTGTTCCTGAAAATGTTCCCATCTGCCCAACTAAGATGTCCTCAAGTTAATACTTCCTGTTTATTCTCCTTATACCACCTGGGCAATGTTTATTAGATTTTTACAATTTTCAACCACATTTGAAACTAACTGTTCAACTCAATTATGAAAGCTTGAAAATTGCTTTAGTCTCTATTACAAAAGATAATGGAAGGTAGAAAGTTGGTCTTTGGCAAGCTGTTTTAAATCAGCAGCCTGTTTTACGCCACACTTGAATGGAAATTGAAAATGAACTGGTGAAAGTGGACTGCTAATATGCCATAAGCATGTTTCACGAAAGTTGACTTTACTGCCAGAAACCTCATAGCCTATGCATCGACTTAGGGGAGCTACATTGTCATGAGCTTTTCAATGGAAATTCACAATTACTGCAGATGACTTCAATTGAGATGACTACTGGAGCAGTAATAGCCACTGGTTGTGGAAGCCTATGGATACTATCCAAAAGCAGCAATGAGATTATCTTGAATACTGAAAATCCTGAAAAATTTGAATGAAAATATGGGCTTCCAACAGTTAGCTACAACACTCAGAAAGTTGCACATGTACACAGCTAAGCAGAAAATTGACATTTGATTGGATTTGATTTTTTATTGTCACACGTACCTAGGTGGAGTGAAAAGTTTTGTTTTGCTTGTAGTGCAGATAGATCATACCATACAAAGTGCAGAAGGGTAGCAGAACAGAGTGAGGAATACAATGTTACAGCTGAAGAGAAGGTGGACAAATAGCAAGGTCAACATTAGATTTGCAATTTAAGAGATTCATTCAGAAGTCTAATGCCACCAGGAAAGAAGCTGTTCTTGAATCTGTTTGTACATGTGTTTAAGCTTTTGTACCTTCTGCCTGACAGATTTGAAGAGATTATAACTCAGGTGGGAGGGATCTCTGATGATATAGGCTGCCTTTCTGAGACAGTGAGAAATATAAATGGAGTCAATGGACATGTTGGAAGTAATTGAGTAGAAAAAACACAAAAAAGTTATTTTTTCACTTGCGAAGTTATCCTGAATGTTTACTGCAACTGCTTGTTAAAATTTGCTTAATCAAAAACTATAAATCATAAACTACAAGGGCAAGATTCATGTTTGTAAATAATTCCTGAAAAGAATGTGATCTACACTCAGGAGACAGAACTTTGTTTTTCTTTCTCAGAGAATGCAGGCTTCACTGGATGGGCCTGCATTTATTACTCATCCATATTTGCCTTTGAGAAGGTGATGAACTGCTTTGTTAAACTACTGGAATCATTTGTATAGGTAGATCCACAGTAATGCTACCCATATTAATAGTAGAAACACAAGGTTAGAAACATCTCAGCAAGAACAATCAAGTTACCAAAAACTCAATCAAAGAAAGATTTAAGAAGTGTCTTCAAGGTGTCTTAATGGGGAAGCAGACAGAATTCCAGAGTTTAGGACATCAGACATACTTTTCAGATCCTAATGAGAGCAGGAATGGAGGTTAGCAGACATTAAAATTGACACTGTCAGCCATTGGACCAGTTTCATATCGCAATTCCTGCCATCAGGACTAGGGAAGGTGAAGCTTGGAAACCAGCCTGATTTCAGAATGAAGCCAAATGATCTCATAGGCTCATTGTCAGTTTGTTAATATCCTGTTAGGGATTTTGGAGGGTACGCACCAGTAGCACACTGGATCAACTACTGACCAGGTACATGGAGTGAGCAACAGAGCTAAGAGTCCACCCTGGTAACACCAGCAGCTTGAACTTACAAAGGGGAAGAGGATTGAGAAGGCACACTGTCCCTGTCATCATACCCTCAGCATCGGACCTCCCTCTAAAGGCAGAGACAGCTGGGAATGTTGGAAGATGCCACGGGAGACTGGCACTCTCAAGGAAGATGACCACAGAGATCTGTTCAAGTCATGGTGGAAGAAATCACATCTCATACCATTGCTCAACACTCCCTACCAAGAGCCATTGCAGTGTTTATAAACTTAAATGTCTGCTTCTGGTTCTTTCCTGGATCAAGCAGAGACCTTGGTAATGCTTTGTAAGTAGTGAGATCTTGCAGGTCACTGATGCCCTCTCTGTCACATTCAAAATCAGATATGTGGTGTTTTACAGCAGCAAAAGACAGTGGGATTTGCTTTGGCGACTGGAATCCTCTGGTGATAGAGTGTCATCATTTGTATGTGTATGGCCGTCAAGGCACCCAGTGACTGTCCATTGAGGTTCATCAACAGGAAGGGCTTCCACTTCATCAATGTTCAGCTGCTGTGTGGTCAGAATAAATTCTTCCTGCATGAGTGTGCCGATTTACCTGCTGGTTCATGATTTCTTCAGCTTTCTGGATTGAGAATGCCACAACAATTCATTCCACCCTCTGATCTCTGCAGATGGAATCTAAGGGACATGAACCATCTTGTGAAGAGATGGGAACACTCTCTTTGGATGATCCCAAAATGGAGCAAAGAAAGCACCACAACTGAAGCCACCTCTCTCCGTAACAAGCCTATCGATGAAAAAAAGCCCTGTTCTCCTTTAGTTTCCCTCAATCATCATTGTAAAAACAAACCATCATCTGGTCATCATAAATGCATTAAATGGATTTTGCTGTGTACAACTTGTTTGTTGCATTTTCCACATCGTAATAGTGCTAAACTTCAAGAGTATTTAATTGACTGAAATGTGCTTTGGGATATCTTGTGGTCAAGAAAAATGCCATAACAATGCAATGTCAAGCTAGCCAGTGCAGCTGAATCTGTTATATTTTTTTCATGGAGAATGGAAAAGATTGCAGACTAGTGCAATCATTTACAGATTGCAATAGTTCTATACACTTTCCGCTCTCTTTCTCCTTCCCTGAACCTGCTCTTGTACAATCATCCGGGTAATCTCCATGCAATAGCAGATCCATCTCCAATCCCTCCAGCCCGGCCAGGGGATGAACTTGGACTTCACCAGTTTCTTCATCCCCCCTCCCCCCATCTTGTCTCAGCCGAATCCCTCCAGCCCGGCACCGCCTTCCTGACCTGCAGTCTTCTTCTTGACCTCTCCGCCTCCATCCTACTCCGACCTATCACCCTCACCTTGACCTCTTTCCACCTATCACATTTCCAACGCCCCTCCTCCAAGTCCCTCCTCCCTACCTTTTATCTTCTCCTGCTGAACACTCTCTGCTCATGAAGAAGGGCCTGTGCCCGAAACGTCGAATCTCCTGTTCCCTGGATGCTGCCTGACCTGCTGTGCTGTTCCAGCAATAAAGTTTCAACTTCTTCTCCATCTCCAATAGCCACTAGCCATAGTCCATTGACATTAGAAATTGCATGTCTCAGTACTAACAGGTCCTCAGTAGTTGTATGGCTCTGAAACTTACTAAGATCTTCAGTAAGTATCTCGGATGCACATGGGATGAATGTGCACCCAAGATACTTATTGAAATGCTAGAAGGTCTAATGAAGGTTGAATACCCATAGGTGGACATTTAAATTGTCAGAGGAAATAAGGTCAATTAACCAGTTGTGGCACCCAATCCTTATGCTTTGAATGGTACGTTCTGCTATTCATCATCTTCAACTGCTGTTACTATGCCAGCTATGAGGTTGGGGGTGTCCTTCTTCTTCCATCTTCCAAAATATGGAGCTCCCTTCTTCCTCTCACTGCTTTCTGAAGGACGTTGGGCTCAGCACAGCAGAAGTGAATTCAACACCAGATTTTATTTAAGTTTCATAGCAAGTTAGAGGCAGTGGAGTGGTATTGGACCTAATGTACATTTGGGTGATACCTTTGAGAGTCAATGCTTAGATGAGAAGTAGGAGAGGGTCAATCATCTGGCCTTGAGTCCCATACAGGTAATGGTGCAAGTAAGGTATAGAAACCTGAGAACATAATTCTGTGGTGATGAATTGATTGATAGATAGTTTCACAAGCTGAACGCCTGAGAAGAGGCATGCAGGAAGGTTGAGCTGGTTAACCATGTCAACATCTACAGACAGTTCATGAATGATAAGGATGGATGATTTACAATGATGATAGTCATAAAGGATGTCATTTGTGATTTTCTTAAGGAACATATTTACATGGTGACAGAGATGGAATCCTGATCAGAAGGTTTAATGTACGGAATTCAGGAAAGATAAGCATGGATGCTCAAGGGATTTGGGGAAAAAGATAGGTTGGAGGTCATTAGGAGATTTGCAACAATAGAAGTGCCAAAAATCTTTTTGAGGAGGGCTGCGATGATGAGGATGGAACAGTACCTAGGAAAAGATAACTGTTCTGGATATCAACTAACATCAGTGCCAGAAAGGTGAAGGTGGGTGGTCAGCAGTTTAATGTGAATAGGTAGAGGGAGCTGGAGGTAGTTTTCATGGATAGGATCAAGTCAGGGATTACACATGCGAGATAAAAACAAAACCAGAAAAAGATTCAAGTTCAGAATCAGGGCAACTTCGAGCCTTCGGGAAAATGTCTTCTGAGCTCATGAAAAAAGAGTGAAATATTAAATGCTGCGAAGCAGATAACCACAGAGCAACACTGAAATTTCACTGTGAAAAAAATGTGCTCATAAAGTATATCATTCATATTACAGCACGGTGGCTCAGTGGGTAGCACTGCAGCCTCACAGTGCCAAGGACCTGTGTGGAGTTTGCACATTCTCCCCATGTCTGTGTGGTTTTCCTCTGGATGCTCCAGTTTCCTCCCACAATCCAAAAGATGTGCAGGTCAGGTGAATTGGCCATGCTAACTTGACCATAGTGTTAGGTGCATTAGTCAGGGGTAAATATTGGGTAGGGGAATGGGTCAGGGTAGGTTACTCTTTGGAGAGTCAGTGTGGATTTGTTAGGCTGAAGGGCCTGTTTCCATACTGTACGGAATCTAATCTAATCTATTGAATTGCTTCAAATGCAGTTTTAGTCACAATTTTTCATTCATGCTGTATATCTGGCTTGCTTGCACGAAACGTTTTTTTTGGTTTGTACAAGTCTGGAATTAAATGGCAGTATAGTAGCAGTGACCATGAGATTGTTAGATTGTCATTAAAAAAGAAAACTAGTTCATTTATGTCTTTAGCATATTATAACTATCTTATCCACATATGACAATAGATCCACAATCAGTAGTTAAATACAAGAAGGCAGTTACCACCACCAATTATGAGTTGGTAATAAAGTTAGCCTTGCCAGCAATGCCCTCATCCCCAGGCTCAATATGATAAAATGCAGACTTTTCATATTGACTTCTGTTGGCAACTGGCAGATGAATAATAAAGTTGTTGAGTTTCTGAATTTTTTTTTGGTTAGTAATGCATCAAAACATTTCCATTTGTGTCACCAGTCCCCTATTCTCATATATATATATCTGTAAATCTTAGTGAAATCTGGTTACCTAAGAGGAAGTACTAGGGAAACTCAGCAGATCTGGCAACATCTGTGGTGAGAGAAACAGAGTTATTATTTCAAATCCAATATGAGTATTCTGCTGAAGATGCTGCCAGTTTCATCCTTTTTTTGTCAGAATTCCAGCAAAGTAATTTGCTCTTATTTGATTATATAAGCCTGTTTACATTTCATCAGATCACCTGGAATATTGTCAGCATGGTGAAAGAACCAAAGGGAAGATGAGAAATCAGATTATAATCCCAGGAGTGGGGAACAGAAATTGGAATTGTTTTGAACTGCTGAAACAGCTCTGATGAAGAGGCACTCACTTTTTGGGATTTTTTAGAGTTATCACCTTCATCAGCCTGGAGAAAGGTTCACCGTCAATTAACAATGGTGGGCAGACTCTCAAATTGAAAGTCCAATCAGAGTCCTTCTAGCTTTGGAAGTGTAGTCAACTAGAATTAGAATTACAATTACAATTAGCCTTTATTGTCACATATACTCAATGACGACAGTGAAAAGTTTATATGTCACCACTTAACAGCGCCATCTTCGGTACAAAGGCACCTGGGTAGAGCTTCTTCAATTACAAGATCTCAGAAAGTAGAAAGATCAAATGTCCAGCATTGCAGAAATAAAAGTTCAGAATCACAATCTTGTAACCCAATCAATAACATAAGAGAGAGGGTACTTCAAGATGAAAATCCCTTGATCCAATTTCTTGAAATCTTCAATTCAAAAAATGGCTTTTGCAACTAGGACAACACCATGGAGGGGTGTAGGGGAGAACTCCACTGCAGGATGCTAATGCCTGCTGTGGCACCCTGATAGGCTAAAAAAGCCTCTGAGCCTCTGATTATTGCATTCTGCATGAAACAGTTAAAAAGCCTGCCACAGCCTCCGAGAAATGGAGGCCAACAGTTAGCTCCTTTAAATTTGCTTTGATTGGAGATACCGGTGTTGGACTGGGGTGTACAAAGTTAAAAATCACACACCAGGTTATAGTCCAACAGATTTAATTGGAAGCATTCTAGCTTTCGGAGCGACGCTCCTTCATCAGGTGATAGTAGAGGGCTCAATCTAACACAGAATGTATAGCAAAAATTTGCAGTGTGATGTAACTGAAATTATACATTGAAAAATTGATTGTCTGTTAAGGCTTAACAGACAATCAATTTATCAATTTTTCAATGTATAATTTCAGTTACATCACAATGCAAATTTTTGCTATAAATTCTGTGTTACGATCGAGTCCTCCACAATCACCTGATGAAGGAGCGTCGCTCCGAAAGCTAGTGTGCTTCCAATTAAACCTGTTGGACTATAACCTGGTGTTGTGTGATTTTTAACTTTAAATTTGCTTGGTTGGTTTCCTAACAAGTGATCAATTATCAACCAGCCTTGATCCAACTTCTGCAAAAATGGCTCTGAGGTGGGGTGGAACTGGGGAACCAGCCTGCAAGACAAATAAGAACTGAGGAATGGGGCCAATTGAACAGGTACTTTAACTATTTAAAAGAGTCAGGACAGACGCAATAAACCAAATGGGTTCCTGCTATGTTGTTCACTGAATGTAGGATGTCCAGAGGTTTTGCTCTGAAATGGCAGACTCGCAAGGCACTGGAGCAGTACCACCAATGCTGCATGCACAAGATCCTGCAAATCCGCTCAAAAGAAAAACACAGCACAGTAGCATCCTCGACCAGGCCAACATCCTCAGCATTGAAGTACTGCCCATCCTTGATCATCTCCATTGGGCTGGGCATATCGTCTCTGTGACCGACACAAGACTCCCCAAGCAGGTACACTTTTCCCAGCTCTGAAACAGCAGGAGAGCTCCAGGTGGACAGAGGAAGCACCTCAGGGATACACACAAGACCTCACTGGGGAAGTGCAGCATTCCCACAGACACCTGGGAATCACTGTGCCAAGACCATCCAAAGTGGAGGACGAGCATTCGGGAAGGCATCAAGCATCTCGAAACTTGCCATTGGGAAAAAGTGGAAGCCAGGGGAAAACAGCGTAAGGAGTGTGTTGCCACACCAACACACCACCCACCCCTTACCATGACTGTCTTCCACCCCACGTTCACCAGAGTCTGGCAAGCCATATCAGACACAACAGCCATCTACAGACTCATCCTGAGAGTGAAAGAGAGTCATCCTCACCTGCGAGGAATCACCAATGATGATGATGATGATGATGAAGATGATGATGTCTGGAGGTTGTGGTAACCAACACCAGCCATCTTGAACTCCTACAGTATTGGCCCAACTCTAAAATTGTGATTTGATTCTAAATTCAGAGTGAAGAAAAAACTAGACATTCAGTGATTTTATCTGTTTCAAGCAGTACATAAATCTTACTGCAAACCCAAACATGCAATAAATTGGTACAAGTGTCATTACTCTTTCATGGTGTGTGCGTGAGGGGTGTGTTTGTCTTCAGTAGTGACCTTCCTAAAGAGCAGAGCCTTGTTGAGTAAACAATGAGAGGTTTATTGCCTTACTGCATCTAGTTGCAGATTACATGACTGTGACCTACATTTCTAAAGCATTGTAAGGAGAACTCCAGGCTCCAGTTTAGCTCCAAAAAGTTCCTTCTTTCCTCTGCCCATATCCCTGTGACTTTGTCACATTGGGTGGTACTTACTGCAGCCAATCCTGTATTAATCATTTGAGGCCCTTTTTAGACTTCTTTGGACCCAAGTATGCCAGCACAGCATTCATTGCCCAGCCCCAAATGCCAGTCAGAAGGTTGTGCTGAGCTATTTCATGCAATGCCGCCATTCACATAGTGAAAGTAGACACACAATATTGATCGGCAGAGAGTTCCATAATGTTGACAAGTGAAAATGAATTAACAGTGATATAGTTCCAATTTAGGATGATATGTGACTTGGACAAGAATGTGCAGTTGGTAGTGTTCCTGTGCATCTGCTCACCTTGTCCTTCTCGATGGTCGAGGTGACACATTTGGAAGGTGCTGTTAAAGGAGGCTTGTTGGGTAGCTGCAGTGCATCTTACGCAGCCGCCACCATATGTTGGTGGTGGAAGGGGAAACTATTTACGTTGGTGGATGGAATGCCAATCAACAGGGCTGCTTTCTTTTGGGCTGTGCCAGGCTTCTCGAGTGCCTTTGAAGTAGAATTCCAGGCAAGTGGAGAGTGTTCCATTACATTTCTGACTTGGTAATTGTTTATTTTGGCAGAAGTGCTCATTCAAAACAAAAAAAAAATGGGTTAATGCCTTTAATGATATAGCAGAGGGAGGAACTTCAGAGAAAACACACAAATTGTTTGCACGCAGATGACCCAAAACTTCCAGAGGTAATTTATCAAATGACACAGAGCTGAGGTAAACCACGATTGTTAATCTCATATGAACTCTGTGATAAACTATAGCCTTGGAAACTTTCTTTAGAATTGTCAGCTTGATTAAGAATAAAAGGCCCGAGAAGAAAATAAACATTGAGAAACAGAGGCTGATATGCCTCTGATGTCCTTATGTGTAAAACTGGTTTTTGGTCCTTGCTGGTTGGTGTAATCTCATTAATCTCAGAACATGGAACTATTTGGGTAGCATTTTATAATTTTCATTCATTTATATCTCTGGTGGTTGATGAGTGCCATGATGGCCATCAATTATGAAGTCATTACTGTTGGTGCATGAAGAATTAATGATTGCCAGTTCATCGCTCACCACTGGAAAAATAAAATAGCCAACATTACAGTGAACCTTTTTAGTAAATAAATAAACTTACTCACCTAATTATTTGCAGTAATCTAAAGTGATTGTAAATCAAAATCATTCAGTGCAGCAGTAGGAAACACCATCAACATGCAGAAAAAAATCAGTGCCAGTACATTCGGAGTTTCTGATATATTCTGGTGAAAGGCAAGTTAGCTTGAATACAGAACAGGCTCAAAACTTCTTCCCATAAATTATGATTTAGAGATGCCGGTGTTGGACTCGAGTGTACAAAGTTAAAAATCACACAACACCAGGTTAGAGTCCAACAGGTTTAATTGGAAGCACACTAGCTTTCGGAGCGACGCTCCTTCATCAGGTGATAGTGGAGGGCCCAATCGTAACACAGAATTTATAGCAAAAATTTACAGTGTGATGTAACTGAAATTATACATTGAAAAATTGATTATCTGTTAAGCCTTTCATTTGTTAGAATACAGTGATAGTTTCACTTCTTTCATGTGTAAATCACAAAACCATATTTTTAAAGTTGCATTCTCGGGTTAGCTGTTAACAATGGTGATAGCTAGACAATATGTTGAAGGTGTTGGCCCCCTGTGTTCTCTGTCTATGCCATGATGTTTAGATTGATTCTAAATTAAAAAGTGAGATAACAGAGTTTTACATAAATTCATGCAGTTTTTGAGCTCAGAGTTCGACATGAATGCATGCAGTTTTTGAGCAAATTACAATGTAACTCTGCAAGCACAAATTTACCCCACAAAATATATGTGTGCATGTGGGTCTTTGTCTGTCTGTGTGTGTGTGTGTGTCTGTCTGGGGTGGGGGTTGTGAGTGTGAGAAAGTGTGTGTGTGTGTGTGTGTAGTGAGTGCAGCGTGTCTTAAGTCTGTGAGGGGGTGCATGTGTGAGTGTGGGAGTGTGTGTGTCTATAAGGGTGTGTGTGGGTGTCTGTGTGTATGTCTGTGTGTACCTGTGTCTGTGTGTATGTGAGTGTGTGTGTGTGTGTGTAGGAACATCTGTGTGTGTGTGTAGTGCAATGGTGATCACCTGTAATATGATATGAACCCAAGGTCCCTGTTGAGGCCCTCCCTATGGGTACTGAACTTAGCTATCAGCCTCTGCTCAGCCACTTTCCTCTGCTGCCTGTCCCGAAGTCCACCTTGGAGGATGGTCACCCGAAGGTCTGAGGCTGAATGTCCTGGACCACTGAAGTGTTCCCCAACTGGGAGGTAACCCTCCTGTCTGTTGATTGTTGTGCAGTGCCCATTCATCCGTGTCGTAGTCTTAGCTCGGTTTCCCCAATGTACCAAGCCTCCGGGCATCCTTGCCTGCAATGTATAAGATAGACAATGTTGGCTGAGTCACATGAGTACCTGCCATGTACAAGGTGGGAGGTGTTCCAATACGTAACGGTGGTATCTATGTCCACAATCTGACATGTCTTGCAGCGTCCACCGTGACAGGGTTGTATGGAGTTGTCCTGAGAGCCGGGCAGTTTGCTACTAGCAATGATCTGTTTGAGGTTTGGCGGTTGTTTAAAGGCAAGTAGTGAAGGTGTGGGGAAGATCTTGGTGAGGTGTTGGTCAGCCTCGGACCTTCAGGTGACCATCCTCCAAGGTGGACTCCGGGACAGGCAGCAGAGAAAAGTGGCCGAGCAGAGGCTGGTAGCAAAGTTCGATACCCATAGGGAGGGCCTCAACCGGGACCTTGGGTTCATGTCACATCACAGGTGATCACCATTGCACCACACAACACACAGATATTCCTACACACACACACACTCACATACACACGGACACAGATACAGACAGATGAGCACACAGACACCCACACACACCCTTATAGACACACACACTCCCACACTTACACATGCACCCCCTCACAGACTTAAGACACTCTGCACTCACTACACACACACACACACACTTTCTCACACTCACAACCCCTAACCCAGACAGACAGACAGACACACACACACACAAACAGACAAAGACCCACATGCACACATATATTTTGTGGGGTAAATTTGTACTTGCAGAGTTACATTGTACTTTGCTCAAAAACTGCATGCATTCATGTAGAACTCTGAGCTCAAAAACTGCATGAATTTATGTAAAACTCTGTTATCTCACTTTTTAATTTAGAATCAATCTAAACATCATGGCATAGACAGAGAACACAGGGGGCTAACACCTTCAACATATTGTTTAGCTATCACCATTGTTAACAGCTAATCCGAGAAAGCAACTTTATAAAAAAGGTTTTGTGATTTACACATGAAAGAAGTGAAACTATCACTGTATTCCAACAGATGAAAGACTTAACAGACAATCAATTTTTCAATGTATAATTTCAGTTACATCACACTGTAAATTTTTGCTGTAAATTCTGTGTTACGATTGAGCCCTCCACTATCACCTGATGAAGGAGCGTCGCTCCGAAAGCTAGTGTGCTTCCAATTAAACCTGTTGGACTATAACCTGGTGTTGTGTGATTTTTAACTTTGTCTTCCCATAAAGCCCTTCAAAACCAAGTGAGTTATTTCACTTTAATTTATCTCTGTGGGCACAAAATTCATATTCATGCAAATGGTTAGAAATGTTAAAAATGCTTCATTTGTTATTCTTCCTGAAGGGATTATTCTTTAGCTGGCTCCTGCTGTACTAATGAATCTGCATCTGTTTTGTCCATTAGTATTAAAGTCAATATTCTCAGAAGGCTTTCTTTATATTGTTGTGATTGCTTTAACTCGAACAACAGCCAAAATACAATATAATTATAATTGTAATGGATATTTAGAAGGATCAGTGTTTTAACTTGGGACAAAGGTCAACTTTTTAACTGTAAACTGTACTCTTTTTCTACTCTTTTCCACAGTTATCACCTATTATTTTTGAATCCTCTTTATAGATTAACTTCACCGTTGATAAGATATGTGGTAATACCAATTTTTGATATTTTAGCATGCCATAAAGTCTGGTGTCTGTGGGGATAGTTATACAATCGATTTTAATACGTCACTCAAATCAATTAAGAAACAACAGTTCAAGGGTCAGTCTATTTTAGTTAGAGTTGGTCAGGAGAAAGGAAGAGGCTCCATTTAACTAAAATCCTGCTTCCAACTGAGTCAGCGCAGTTAGGATTCAAAGGTTCTGGGGTAGCCTTTTGGTAGCTACATATCAATCAGCCGTTGGGACTCATGGAAACCCTTCAGCTCATCAGGGGCATGTAGGAAGCCCACAAGTAGTGTTTGCTTGGTCAAGCTACAAAAATTGGAGCTCAGATAGATTCAGCAGAGCACCAGCTCAGTGGAACTTGCCATTTGGTAAAACAGCTGAAATAGAATCAGTAATCAGACATTTGCGAACAGTCAGCGGAATCCTGGACAACTTGAACTCAAAAAAGGAAATGAATATAACAGAACATAGGCGATGCTTGTGAAAGAGACAAATACTTGATGAGATTTGGTAAGTCACTTCATCAGTAAAACATTGAGAAATAGATTAGATCTGTCTTTACCACATCTGCTATTTGATGTGCTCCATAACTTGTTCAGTCTCAGTTTACATGTTAATCAATGCGCACCTCATGTTAATTCTTAATGTTAGAGCATAAATTGCATATATTGCAGATTGTTTTGTATTTTTAACTTTGTATATATTAAAGTTTACTTTGCATGTTCCTAACTGTTGGACCTTGTGACTTTATCACCGTAGTTAGAATCTGGAAGTTCACACATTATTTACTTTAAACAAAAACGTCTCTCACCAGATTGTAACAGAAATTTGCTGGTCTTACCTGAGATCATAATGAATACTTTACTGCAGTTTTCTACCCACTAGATATTAGATTGAAGGTGTAGTTGCTATTTTACTTGACTCACAAACCAAAGGACTGGACTAATAAGCAAGCAATGCTTGAGTTTAAACCAGATCACATCAGCTTATAGGCCAACAGATTTATTTGAAATCACAAGTTTTTGCAGCAGCGCTCCGAAAGCTTGTGATTTCCAATAAACCTGTTGGACTACAACCTGGCGTCCTGTGACTTCTGACTTTGTCCACCCCAGTCCAACACCAGCACCTCCACATCATTTGTTCAAACCTTCATGGCCATCTGAAAATTTGAATTTATCTTTGAAAACATCTATATTTATATAAATGCATCTGTTAAACATAAAGAAACTGGATTATTATTGCCTTTTATTAAAAGAAATCTGTCATCCTTAGCTATTCTGTTCTATATGTGACTCCAGTATCATACTATCATAGCAAGACACATACAAAAAGTAGGTCATTGACCCCATGAGCTTGGTCAGCAGCTCAATAAGATCATGACTGATCTGATTGTAACCTCCAATCCACACAACCACCTACCATAAATAGGCTTTCATCTACTTGCCTGCCAAGAACTAAACTCAAATATTCAAAACCTCTGTTTCCACTGCCTTTTCAATGAATGAATTCAAAAAGCGCAGAACTCTGAGAGAAAACAATACTTCACCTTTGTTCAAATGGAAGATCCCTTATTTTAAAACAATTATCCCTAGTTCAAAATTCTCCCATAGGAGGAAACATCCTCTCCACATCTATCCTGTCATGACCCATCAGGATCATACCTGTTTCAAACAAGTCACCTTCGACAATTCTAAGATTCAGTTGATACAAGTCCAGCTTGAATAGACTTCCCTAATAAGTCAATACAACCATGGTCTACTGAAAACTAAAATTACTGGAGAAACTCAGCAGGTCTGGAAGCATCTGTGGAGAGAAACTAGTTCTGAGGAAGGGTCACTGGATTTGAAATGTTAACTCTGTTTTTGAGTCCAGTGACCCTTCTTCAGAACTGCACAGATGCCATCATACCTGCTGAGTTTTTACAACAATATCTGCTTTATAATATTTTACTAAATGTTCTCTAAAGTGCTTCCAATACATTTGCATCATTCCTTGAATAAAATGACCAATTTCATGCAGAATAGGCATGAAGTGGTCTCACCAGTGGCCTATATAATGGGAACATGACCTAGTTACTTTTGTATTCAGTTTCCCTTGTGATAAAGCATGACATTCTCTTTACTTGTCTAATTATTTGTTGTACTTGCATGCTAGCATTATATGATTCATGCACCCAGTCCTCTGTGTATCTCAGGGCTTGACAATCTCTCAACAGATAAATTACATACTATTTTATTAACTTTTTGAATAGTGTCACCAATACTCTGAAATGGCAGAGAAAATTGTTCGCAACTGTATGAGTTTAGGGCAATAGTTTATCGGCAATTAATGCTAGCTTCGACAATGACAACCATGTGGAAAATGAATATTACAAGAATTATACAATAGCTGGAAACTTATAGGGGTCAAACTGGTGTGAGTTATGCAGAAAAATGTGGCAGCATTGTATGAGAACCCCAATGATGACTGACTGGTGGAGGTATCTGGGGGAGAATCGGATAGGGAACAGAAAGTATGGAATCCACGTACCTCTAAGCCTGTGGCTCCAGCTCAAACGCAGCAGTTGCACAATCAGGATGAGGACATCACATAAGCAATTATCCCATTGTTATGTAATGCAGATGTTTTGCAATGAACAATGCTCCATGAAAAGGAATAAAATTAATCAGCAGTGCAAGGAGTGCAATTGTTGTTGAGGAGGGTGCAAGGAGGCTACTTTGGGTCAAAGGTGAGGGCTCATTGCCAAGACTGAGTAGAGCGTTCAAGGCTTGTGAGGTGAAAAAAGAGGAACATCTTAAGGAAGGAAAACGGACTGTGGGGGCAGAGGTGGGGAAGTCAAGGTACAGTATTGAGGACATGGTTAGTAATGGGAGGAGACTGGCACATTACACCGTGAAGAAAGTGCTTACCTGCACTCGAAACCCCTTCCCATCCCAGACCCATGCCAACCATGAAACTAATCATTGTATTCAGGAAGGTCCATTGTAATACATGCATTACATACAACAAAGTGATCATCTCAGCCTCCCAGAGCACCTGCTGGTAGCACAAATTATGGTTCACTTTTGATCAGTCTTGCCTCTTTTTCAAGCCTTTTCTGGTGACACCTGCATCGTTGAGATGCCAATGCTCAGTTTGCAAGGACCAATGGCATGGTATAAATCACCTGCGACCAGCAATTGAAGCCCAAGTACATTCACATTACATGCACTGCAAATGGATGATGAAATAATTTCAAACTAAAGCTTGCAAGTACATGGTTCACATACTTGCTCCTTCAATGTCTTGGAGCTGAGCAAGCATGGATCCCATGTTTTTGCACATCGAACTGGCACAGACTGTGCCCACTCTGCATATCGTGCTAGAAGTTTTTTTGCAGTCCGTGCTTAGTGAATGGCAAGTGATAGCAGGGAACACAGATCACAGCTGGCACAGTCAGCAGTAAGTTCCATGTGGCTGTGAGGTACACAGTCCCCTGCCCAAGTCTCCATGTCCCTTTTTAACTTGCATTCCCCTGACAGTTCAAATTCCATCCATCACCACCCTCTCCCCCAATGCAAACAGCCACCACATCAAACTTTGCCTCCAAGTGTCCTCCCTGCCCCTTGAACTCTGACATTACCCAGTACTATTGTCCATCCTGGATCTCTATGCCCTTCCTTGTGGAGGCCACTGAGCTTACATTGTGTTTATTTCAAGAAACAAAGTTAACAAAGACATCAGACAAATTTCCTGATCTTCCTGAAATAATCCCCTAGGATCTTTAGTGTACAACAACAGGTGCACACATTTCATTTCAATGATAACACTATCGACAACATAACAGGAGGGGGTGCAGAGGAGATTCACTCCGGTTGATTCCGGAGTTGAGAGGGTTGGCTTATGAGGAGAGATTGAGTAGACTGAGATGATGCTCATTGGAATTTAGAAGAATGGGGGAGGGGTGTGCGGATCTGATAGAAACATATAAAATTATGAAGGGAACAGATAAGGTAGAAGCTGGGAGGTTGTTTCCTCTGGCGGGCGAAACTGGAACTCAGGGGCAGAGCCTCAAAATAAGGGGGAGCAGATTTCAGACTGAGCTGAGGAGTGACTTCTTCACCCAAAGGGTTATGAATTCTCTGCCCAATGAAGCAGTTGAGGCTACCTCACTGAATGTTTTAAGGCAAAGATAGAGAGATTTTTGAACAATAATGGAATTAAGGGTTATGTTAAGTGGGCAGGTAAGTGGAGCTGAGCCCATGAAAAGATCAGCCGTGATCTTATTGAATGACGGAGCAGGCTAAGGGGCCAGATGGCCTACTCTTGCTCCTAATTCTTATAAGGTCACACTAGATTGTTAGCAGAATTTGATGTGCTTAGTCATGTATCTAATCCTCTCTGCAATTTTGTCTGGAATCACCAAAAAAAAACATTCCTATAAGATCCACTCACTTAGATACTGTCCCTCTATATCATAGTATGCTGGATGTTTAAATAGGCAAAAGTGAGGACTGCAGATGCTGGAAACCAGAGTTTAAATCAGAGTGGTGCTGGAAAAGCACAGCAGGTCAGGCAGCATCTGAGGAGCAGGAAAAATGCTCCTGATGAAGGGCTTTTGCCCAAAACATCGATTTTTCTGTTCCTCGGATGCTGCCTGACCTGCTGTGCTTTTCCAGCACCACTCTGGATGTTTTTACAGTCTAGAGTGGGAATGTAACAATTTGATTACCTGACAGTGCCATACAATCAAAGAAAATATCCAGTAGGTACAGTTATCCTGTGTGTTAGCATTCTTAACAGTTTGTAATAAATTAGAATGGAGGTACGCATTTTAAAATAAATTATCAATCACACAATTTTATTCGCTATTCTTAATTTGTGGTATCTGGGAAAAAAAAAAGATGAGTAAAATCAAAACCAATTCAAGATCTAACTTACATGACCCCCTAATAATCTGAAAAATAATAAAGATTTAAAATAATGCAAAACCCAATAGAATTCTCTGTACTTGAAAATATTTGCCCAAATGTGGCATAACTAATCCCACTCCTATCTCTCACAAATGCAAATCTCTGCCCATTTAAATACAGGCATGTCTATACCTTGCTGTTTTATTCCTTCTTGTAGGTACTGGAAGGAAAAACAATGAGTCATGGTATATCATTTATGCATTAATCAGATTTATATAACAGCTTTAATGTCTGGTGATATTGTCTCATTCTGGCATTTCTGCAGATGTAGATATGGAGCAACAGTGACACCTACAGGTAATTAATTGCAATCTGTTTCCCTTCAACAAGCAGTTAATATTAGATATTTCTCTCCCTTTGTCAAAACACAAGTGAATGATTAAACAGGGGGTTGCCATCTTTTCACTAAAATCCAATCATTATTTCTAGTTTTTGGTTTAAGTTAGAAGCAGAGGTTTCTACAATATAATAAAACACAATCTGAAAATCAATCATAGAAAATAGAACAATACAGCAGAGTACAGGCACTTTGGCCCTCGATATTGTGCTGGCCTTCTATTCTATTGTAGGGTCAGACTAACTACATACCCTTCATTGTGTTACCTTCCATGTGCCTATCCAAGAGTCTCTTAATTGTCCCTAATGTATTTGAATATATTACCACTGCTGGCAGTGCATTCCATACACCCACCACTCACTGTGTAAAGAACCTACCTCTGACAACTCCCCAAAACCTTTCTCCAATTACCTTAAAATTATGCTTCCTCTTGATAGATATTTCTGCCATGGGAAAAAGTCTGTGACTATCCATGTTATCCATGCCTCTCAACATCTTGTACCTCTCTATCAAGTCACCTGTCATCCTTCTTCACTCCAATGAGAAAAGCCTGAGCTCCCTAAAACTTTCTTCATAAGACATGCCTTCCAGTCCAGGCAACATCCTGGTAAATCTCCTCTGCACCCTCTCTAAAGCTTTCACATCTTTCCTATGGGATGACCAGAACAGCACACAATAGTTCAAGTGTGCTCTAACGAGGGGTCTACAGAGCTGCAGCATAACCTCGCAACTCTAAACTCAGTCCCCCTGCTAATGAAAGCCAACATACCATATGCTTTCTTAACAACCCTATCGACTTGTGCAGCAAATTTGTGGGATCTATGGACATGGACCCCAAGATCCCTCTGTTCTTCCACATTGCCTACAATCCTGTATTCTATATTCAAATTCAACCTTCCAAAATGAAAAAGTCAAACCAGTGTGATTTGTTTGAAGAACTCCATCATGAAATATTTGACCTTCAGTGTAAAAGCTGTCAAAACACCATACGTCTGAAAGATAATAAAAATGACAGGCTGATAGCTGGCACATACTGTCAAGTAGTACATTTTAGGAACCAAGAGAGAGCAAAGTGATAAATTGAGTTTTAAAAGAGTCCTTGATAATTATCTACATGGCATATGTAAGTCCAATCCAAAGCACTTTGCAGTCATCGTGAAAACAACAGATAAGTTGTGTATATTAATTACAAATATGAGATAAATGATTAGATAAGCTGTTTAATGATATTGGTTAAATATAATCCAGTTTTTGTTGAGTAGAGTCTTTGGATCTTTTGCAACCACCTAGATAACTACTAACCAGAGAAATACAAGTGGAAGATTCCAGAACAGAAAGAGTGTTTCACTTTAAGTATTTAGATTGCTGTTTTAGATCAATCATTCCTCATTCCCCTTCCTGGAAAATGTTAAAGGGTACCACAGGACAAAGATTTAGAGTGAGCAATGTTATGGACTAGACCAGACCCCATCAAAATATATTAAGAAGCTAGCCTAGATCTAAACTTCCTCTTATTTTAAAGGCAAGTGCCAGGCATTTCATTACAGATGCAATTTGATTGGTCAATCTACCAGATTTGAAGCAAAATACACTTTATTCATACACTATGGTTAAAATACAACAAAAAATAAGAAATTGGAAGAATTTAACTCTGTTGGAAAACTTAACAGAATAACAGATGATGTGCTACAAAACAATAACTGTTTAATTTAGTAACATCCCAGAATCGCACCCTTGGCAAAAGGCAAATTCTGTAAAACAGACTGCCTTACATGCAATTCTAACAATAGGAGGAAAAACATTTAAAGAAAGTTCTGAGAGAGAGGGATTGGGAGAGATGCACATAGCTTCCAGCCGGCTTCAAGATTCAGCAACAACTGCTACTAAAAACTAAAAGTCCTGGCTCGATGGGAGCTTGACTCCACCCATTCAGTCTGCTTCTATTGTTCCAACTAACATTTTAAAAAGACCTCACAAGCTATTAATTTTATTGGGTCCAAATAGACAGCTTGGTGTCTCTGTCTTTAAGCATTTCTTTAAAAGAAACTGGACAAAATGCACCTCTTAAATCCATAGTAACATCGTAATATATATAAAAAGAGTAGATTCTGTCAAGTCTAACATGAAAATAATCAGCCAGTCAGTGAGGTTGGAAACAATATTAACTACAAAGGCATATGATAAGAACTGGGAAAAAAGTATTCAATCTACCAAACCAATGAGACTCGATTGGGTACTACTGACCATTTTTTTCAAGGAGTAAGTGTCAGGAAACTGGGTTACTGTCATATCCCCCCTTCAAACAACAAGCATTCAGAAGCAATATGGGCTTTGTTCAGGATTATATCGAGGGACACTTCACAAATTGAAGCTGAGGTGCGTTTGATTCACACGTTCAGGTGAAGTATGTGAGAGCACCATAGCGAAATACTATCATGAGGAATATGAAGACTTCTGCTGAGCACAGAAAGGCTGTGAGAATTACATTGCTTTACATAAACGTAGCAGCAAGCTGTTGCAGCATTACTGATTCCACAGCACAAGCTGGATGGGCAGTGGAAGAGACAGCATTGTGAAGAAATTCATTAACAGCCACCTGTGAGAGTCTTCCGGGAGTACCAGTGATTCCTTGGGATGAATTAGGAACAGTGTCCATGAGACTTTCTTTGATTTACTCAGGAGGAAGTGACAAAATGTCACTGGCTTCCCAAAAACTTGGACTCAAACCAGGGTGAGGGTGGCCTCCTGGCACAAGTAAAGATTATTATCAGCTTTCAGTCTTCACAACTAGTTTGCTCCAGGCAGTAGCTGGTGATATTTACAACAGCTTAGATTAGATTCCTTACAGTGTGGATACAGGCCCTTCGGCCCAACAATCTACACCGAGCTTCTGAAGAGTAACCCACCCTGACCCATTCCCCTACATTTACCCCTGTCTAATTTACCAGACACTATGGGCACTTTAGCATGACCAATTCACCTGATGGGCACTTAGAGTCATAGAGATGTACAGCATGGAAACAGACCCTTCGGTCCAACCCGTCCATGTCTTTGGATTGTGGGAGGAAACCAGAGCACCAGAGGAAACCCATGTCGACATAGGGAGAATGTGAAAAACAGATAGTCACCCAAGGCGGGAATTGAACCTAGGTCCCTGGTACTGTGAGGCAGCAGTGCTAACCACTGAGCCACTGTGCAGCTTAGTTTGTCACCTATAGAATCATCAAGAATTTTCAGAGATTGTATCCCAAAGACATGAGACAAGGACAAAGACATATGTATTCTCAAGGTTCATGGGCTGCCTGATGTTGTGGTTCCAAATTTAACAGTGTACCACCTCAGTCTACCGGCCTAGCATGGACCCCCCCTTGGCCTGGTGCAGCGATCTCCCAGCTGCCCAGTGTGGTGGTCTTCAGACAGTGGCTGTCTGGTTTTGAGGTGATTGCAGAGCAATCTCCCAGTCTTGTGAATGATGAGGTGAAGCCAGGGACAGTCTGGAGTCAAGGCCTGGTGCGGTCTGGAGGGTAGGTGCCAACAAGGATTGGATCGGAAGACTATTGTTCTGTACTTTCTTTTTCCTCCATTTTATAATTTATTCCTAAATCTGCAATGCTGAACTTTTTTTCAACTTCTCTACATTTCCAAGAACTGTAACTGAAAAACCTGTACCTGGAGACCTTCGTAAAAGCATTCAGAACCGGGCAGAGCATTCAAGTCAGGGACCTATTTGCTGTTGCTAATGGTTGGCTTTACCACTTTGTTGAGCCACTGCTCAGGAGTAAAAATTGAGGCCAAGAACTCTCTCCAACTCATTGACTTCAACAAAAATGAGAGGAGTAGGGTTGAGGGTAGAGGGAGATGTTGCACATCCAAGAAACATGTTAAGAAACCAAATTTAACAGTAAGATTTCCTTTGCTTTTTTGGTTTAAACCATTTTGCTGATTGAAACGCTGAGTGGCTTTCAAGTAAGTTTTCGTGACACTGGACATCAGCAGGGGTTGGATATCGAGGGTGGGGGAAGTGAGTCATACATTGCTGTATGGGCATTTGATCCAATGTAAAAGACTTTTATTATAGAGATAAAGCTTTTCTGATCTTGGGGATGGAAGGAGATAAGTATAATCACCCAGAAAAGCACTCCCGCTCCTCTCAGTTCACACGCGGTGCTGCAAAGACCTCTTTATTACCTCCCTCCTGATGCTCAACTTCCCAAGGCAAACTGGTTGGCCAGCAGCACTTAATCCGGGACGGTGATAAAGAGATTTTCCATGGCATGTTCCATGGAGAGAGGGAGGAGATTGTCCTGGAATTTAAAAACCTAGTTGAATAGTTTCCCTGAATGTCTATTCACTTTTAACTGCAAGATTTGTTTGTTTTAACCCCTTGTGGGAGACTCACCCACAAACAATTTGATTGACTGACAGGCCAGGAAGCCAAAAGTGCAAGTTCCAGCTGAGGAGACTAGATCAATCTAATAGTGGGAAGGGAAAGATCATCAGGAACTCTTGTTTATGGGCAACACAAGGTCTCGGTCACAGGTTTGGAAGTCACATTTGGTGGTTTTAGTTGGGGTTCAGATGGGATTAGAAACTAACCACAGAAGGTTTCTGAGGTCTGGGTGGGTAATGCACATTCAATGTGAGATGGTGAAACTGTTCATGGTGGTTTGAGGAGTATTTATTAGTTTACTCTTTGGGACCAAAGAAAACATTCTTGTTCCTTTTCATCTACAAGCAGTGCTGTAAAGCCACTTTTACCAAGAATTCAGTCTCTCTCGACACCAAGTTAAATTAAAGCTTTTCAAGATGGTGGAGGCAGCAGGGTAGGAAGCATTCGAGCTCCAGGCCTGCCCACTCTCTCTCGCATGACCAATGCATTCTGTTATTCAATTTTGTTTCTACATTTGACTTTTGAATCATATTCATTTGTCATCTTTCTGTGGCTGCGGTGGTGGAGAGAGGTTGCAGGGAGATATTGGGCTGTAGATCCGATCCATTCCTCAAGACCTTGGTGGTGGAGCCTTGAGCAGCTGTTCCAATGTCGATGGATTGTGGTCGGTTCTTACCTTGCAGTGTTTTGACAATGCCTGCAATGGCAGCTAAGTGAATGATCCCTCGATCCTTGGGAGTTCATTTTGCTGGTCCATCGGTTCTGCTCCTCGGATGCTGCCTGAACTGCTGTGCTTTTCCAGCACCACTCGAATCTAGACATCAGTCCTCAGAGCCTGAGAATGGGCCTTGCAAGTTGGGACAGTCTCTTGGCTATGGGCAGGCAGCTGGAGAATCGGCAGTAATGAAGTGGCTTTGGGCAAAGGCAATGTTCTGAATCTGATCAGTGGTGTAGGGAGCTGCTTCCAAATGCTTCCTCCTTGATTTTGCAGCCTCAGGAACAGTTTTGGAGAAAGGTGGATCCCACCGCCACTTATGAAATCAAGAAGCTGTGGTTGGAATAAAAAACTAAATTTGTCTTGACTTTGTATACGTTGTTTCTTTTTATAATTTATGTGATTAAAATGGCATTGTATTAACCATGGCAACTTTCACATTTTATCATAATTTCATAAATAACAATAATTTATCGTATTATACTAATCACCATTCACTCGTCATTTTTTCAAAGTCTGGGAATCATATTCTGCTTGGGTTAAAAATAGATCAAAACTTTAAATGAAGGCATGCAGGCTTATTATAATATTTATCAGGATATTGTATCTTGCAAGTTATGCGGTCACCCAACCTATTCCATCAATATTAAAACCAGAAGTGGCCAAGTACATTTTCTAATTTTATTGAATATTTAACTTTTGATCCAAGCACAACGCACCCATTTTAAGGGGTTAAGTTTCAGAGGCATTCAACCTCTGTACTGACTGGCCAGTTTCCAAACAGGCAACTAGCTGGACATGTCCCAAATCATCTTCCTTAAAATCAAAAGTTGGACACAGTGGAGTTTTTTTTTCCCCAAATTAATTTTAAACATGCTTGCTTCCACATCTCATTCCTTCTCCAATCCAGATTTGGTGGTTCAAATCAACTGGTTGTCTTTTCTCTGGAAAGATGCTAAAAAGTACAAAGGTGAACTTCATTGTAAATTATTTCTCAAAATACTTGCCCCTTAACTGGTTATTTTCTTTATCCTAAAATTTCCTGAATTAAGGCTACTTTGTTTCTCATAAAACTTAACTTTTAAAAAAAATCAACCACTTAAATGGGCATCTATTACACCAATATTTTTCTCTCAAGATGTGTTTGAAGCTTATTCTTTATACTCCCTGTGCTATCTCTGTGTATACTGTCCAATTTAAATAATCTGCTTATTGTATCCATATCTACTGTGCATCTCAGCATTTCAAACACTGCATAATGCCTACCTTCAGTGTTTTTGATCCAGTGTAAATAAACTCTCTTAGGAGTTTGCAGACAGATTCATAAAGGTACAGAAGCAGCTTTATCACATGTGGTTTGAACTACCTCCAATATTTAATGTGATACATACATTACAGCACAAATATAATTCCATGCAATTTGAAGTTCACATCAAAATCACAAGCTTTTAGAAGTGGATGCCCAAGGGTCCTGGTCAAATAAACTTTCAAGGAGAAATGAAAATTCTAATATTTACATTTGTATTTCATAGTTATTTCTTCTTAATTCACCCAAAATGCCATTAAGCTGGGAAATCCACAATTTCATCCTAGCCAACAAAAGAAACAAGGATATATTTCTAAGTTAGGATGGTGAGGTGTTTGGAAGGTAACTTGAAGTTGGTGTCTACAAATACCTGCTGCACTTGTCCATCTAGATGGAAGTAGTTGTGAGTTTGGAAGGTGCTGAAGAGCCTTGTTGTATTTCTGCAGACACTAGTTATCAGACGCTGAAGAATTATATGACAAACCATGGACATGATGGGGAGTAGACCAAAGCACTTCTGGACTTCTGGGCAAAAGACATGTTTGTGCTGATGTGTGTGTGTGTGTGTGTGTATGTGTGTGTGTGTGGCCCGTCTGTCTGTTACCGTGACTGGACCAGCGGTCAGTGATACTGCTGTCACACATCCTAACAGCCTCAATGTTTTAGCAGCTATTCTTCACGAACAGACCAAAGACGGACTTTATATCTTTTTTCTGTTATCTTTACCTGTTTCTTCACATTGCATTTGTCATCTCTGTGTGAATTCAAGCTTCCTTGCAGTTTATAAATATGAATAGCTTAATGCATGAAAGCCAGTTCACTACCTCTTTTTAAAACAAATACATTGAGAACAGGGATGGTATCCACTAGTCGAGAGTGTGGTGCTGGAAAAGCAAAGCAGGTCAGGCAGTATCTGAAGAGCAGGAGAATTGACGTTTCAGGCAGGAGCTCTTCATCAGGAATCATTAGCCCTTCCTGTTGAAGGCGCTATGCCCACAACATCAATTCTCCTGCTCCTCAGATGCTGCCTGACCTGCTGTGCTTTTCCAACACCACACTCTTGATTCTGATCTCCAGCATCTGCAGTCCTCACTTTCTCCAAAGTATCCACAAGGGAAGGCTTCCTATGCTTAATCTATGACTACCACCTGATGAAGGAGCGACGCTCCGAAAGCTAGTGTGCTTCCAATTAAACCTGTTGGACTATAACCTGGTGTTGTGTGAGTTTTAACTTTGTACACCCCAGTCCAACACCAGCATCTCCAAATTATGCTTAACCATGTTGCAACCAAATCAGGTGAGGAGATTGTTGAATAAAGAAGGAGGGCCAGTTCCCTCACCTCATTCAGGAGTGCAATGGTCGAAGGTGCCCTGTTCTGAATAATAATCAATTGGAGACCCTCACCCAGGGACCAGTTATAACACATCATCATAATCACAGTGTTTGTAAAACTTCAAAATGTCTGTTCTCAGAAAGCTGGCAACTAGTCAATATTGATTAAGATTGACAGAAGGACAACTGTCAATAAGAAAGCATGGACCCACAGACATGAGAAGCCATGATAAAATCTATGAATGTAAAGCTTCCCACATACAACAATTCACCAATTCCATGTGCACAAACAAAAGTGCTAGAGTGCATATGCAATCACTCTGCCCAGACCTCACAAACCTTCGACTGCAAAGATGTTGCTCATCCAACAATTGCAGATTTTCTTGCAGTCTTTTGACCTGACACTAGTCGCAATCCAATGAATCAGTCAGACTTCAGACAATTAAAAAAATCTCAGAAAAAAATCTCACTTAAGTTCATGACTTAACATTGAAATATCCAGAATATTTTTGATAAAATTAACTGTTTGAAGGGAGCTATAACAGAACATAGAACATTACAGCGCAGTGCAGGCCCTTTGGTCCCCGATGTTGCACCGACCTGTGGAACCAATCTGAAGCCCATCTAACCTACACTATTCCATTCTCATCCATATGCCTATCCAATGACCATTTACACACCCTCAAAGTTGGCAAGTCTACTGCTGATGCAGGCAGTGCGTTCCATGCCCCTTACTACTCTCTGAGTAAAGAAACTACCTCTGACATCTCTCCTATATCTATCACCCCTCAATTTCAAGCTATGTCCCCTCGTGCTAGCCATTGCTATCTGAGAAAAAAGGTTCTCACTGTCCACCTATCTAACCCTCTGATTATCTACAGGTCTCAATTTTCTTCTCTCTAACGAAAATAGCCTTAAGTCTCTCAGCCTTTCCTCATAAGACCTTCCCTCCATAACAGGCAACATCCTAGTAAATCTCCTCTCAACCCTTTCCAAAGCTTCCACAACCTTCTTATAATGCGGTGACCAGAATTGTACGCAATACTCCAAATGTGGCCACACCAGAGTTTTGTCTAGCTGCAGCATAATCTCATGGTTCTGAAACCCAATCCCTCTACCAATAAAAGCTAAAACAGCATATGTCTTCTTAACAAACCTATCAACCTGGGTGGCAACTTTCAAGGATCAATGTACCTGGACACTGAGATTTCTCTGCTCATCTACACTACCAGGAATCTTATCATTAGCCCAGTACTCTGCATTCCTGTTACTCCTTCCAAGGTATCCTTGAAGGAGAATGCAAGCCTGTCTATTGATTGAAATGCAGTATTTGGTTGAAAGACAAATTGAGTTTAGAACGAGAAACGACAGAGGAAGATGACAATATTACAAATGTACAGGAGCACTCAGGCAGTAGCTCAATGACGTGCAAAATAAAAAAGTATGCATCTTTAAGAGAATGTCTTGATCCACAATAGCTAAGCACAGCTTTGAAATAGTAGCCTTACTAAATACTAGCTATAGAAGAATTAAATCCAAGATTTCCAGTGGTGTAGCAAAAAGTACGTTTTGTGAAGGAGTTCCAAGAGCTCACTATATTCCATACCCCAATTAGATAATATTGTTTTCTTAGATTTTCCTACAGGCTATATATTAACTAAGATTTTGTTCAAGCTCGCATCAAGCTGCATTACATTTACTGCATGAGGAATTATCTATATCATTGATGACATTGCAATGATTGGTAGAACAAAGTAAGAACGTGACTACAATTTGCATTAAGTTAGAAATGTCATATTAACTTGTCACAGATCAACTTTTTTGGTTTTTTTTTATTCTAGTACAGGCGTTCAGCCTGATACAAGTGAAATAGAGAACATAAAAGCCATGACAACTCCTCAAGACAAGCTTGACCTTTGAAGATGTCTGGTTCCCTTTAACTTCTTGTCACCATACATTCTGGGAGAAAGTGAGTATTGCAGATGCTGGAGATCAGAGCTGAAAATATGTTGCTGGAAAAGCGCAGCAGGTCAGGCAGCATCCAAGGAGCAGGAGAATCGACATTGCGGGCATGAGCCCTTCTTCAGGAATGAGCCCTTCCCTCATTCCTGAAAAAGGGCTCATGCCCGAAACGTAGATTCACCTGCTCCTTGGATGCTGCCTGACCTGCTGCGCTTTTCCAGCAGCACATTTTCAGCAGCTGTCACCATACATTGTCAATTTTGCTAAAAAACGTCTTTGTCAGCAAAGGAGATATTGAGAAAGGATGTACCTTTCCTGTGTCATAAGGATCTCCGGTCTCTTGGAAGCACTGGAATACTACTAAAAACATCAAATCTGCAAGTTTACAACTCTGCAGAGATAATTACCTGGAGATAAATGCCTTAATAAGGGTCTGGGAGCATACATGAAAAGCCAGAACAATTACATTTTCTTCAAAAATTGCAACTGTAGTGCAGCCGAATGATGCAAACATTGAAAGGGAAACATTAGCTTTTGTTTTTGGAGCATAGATTTTCATACCTATTGAAGCGAGACCATTGATTAAGATTGAAATGTAATTCTCAGTATTAGCCTTAGAACTGACAAGAGTAAACATGAGCATTTTCCCTAAGAATAATGGGAAACGTAACCAATATTGTACGTAAGATACCTAAGCCAGATATGTGGGAACCCAGTTAAAATGTAAGTTATAAAACTTAATGGCCTTCACAGCTCTAATCAATGCCTCAGGATAATAAGGGAGTAAAAGTGGTAGGAGACACTGTTGGAATTACAGTGATAACAAATGTCACAGGCTAATGAGATAATGAAAATAACATCTGTAAAACATGTACAGTCCTGTTTATTGATAAGGATATTTGAAGTAAGTGCTGAGATAGTCAGTGACAAGTGAACTGCAAAAGCATTGCAAAGGAATCTTAGAATTAGGTCCATACATTGTCTTGATGACTGTATGTCTCAGGGATAGACGTTGATAGAGTTTTAACAAGAGTGTTTCCCAGTATGTACTTGTAATCTGAAGTCTGTAATTGCTGAAGCTAACATTCAAAGAGGCTGTTTAAATCACAATAGTATGACCTATTCACCAAAGATTTGTAGTCAAGTGAGACCACAAACCACTGATGATGATTTGGTGAAAATCATTGCACAGTGAGCAGACAAGACTGCAATATCTCCTGATAAGGTCCTAAGGTATGACCATAAGACTTACACAGAAGCCAATAAACCTGATAGCCACATCAGATGCACTTAGCTACCTAACCCAATGAAGTATTCTTATACATTTACAATCGTATGGCCAAATTTCACCCCAACTCCATTTACATGTTCACTGAAGAGGCCACTATTGTAAATCAGATCTCAAACAACAATGACAGGAAAGAGATTGAGTGCTTAGCGGCATAGTATAAAGGCAACAATCTCTCCATCAACATCAGCAAAATGAAAGAGGAGGTCATTGACTTCAGGAAGTGGAGAAGAGGACATGTCCCTGTCTGAGTCAATGGTGCTGAGGTGGAAATAGTCGAGAGGCAGTGATGATCACCAACAAACTGTCCTGGCTTACCCACGTCAGCACGATGGTCAAGGAATTACAGCAATGTCTCTACTTCCTCAGGAGGCTAAGGAAATTGTGTATGTCCACAAGGACTCTTAACAATATTTGTAGATGCACCATAGAAAGCATCCTATCTGGACACATCACAACGTGGCGTAGCAACTGCCCTTCCCAAGACTGAAAGAAACTGCAGAGAGTCATGAAGACAGCACAGACCATCCACTGACTCCATCTCTACATCTCACTATCTCAGGAAAGCAACCAACATAATCAAAGACTTCTCCCACTCCACTTATACTCTCTTCCACCTTTTTCCGTCAGGCACACGATATAAAAGTTTGAATACACAAATGAATAGAGGCAATAACAACTTCTTCCCTGCTGTTATCAAACTTTGAACGGATCTCTCAGATGTTAATTCTGATCTCTCTTTCTCTCTCTGCACCTTCTCTGTGGCTGTAACACTGTATTCTGCACTCTGTTCTGCTACCCTGATATACTTTGGATGGTACCATCTACCTGTATAGCATTCAAAATAAATACTTTTCACAGTATCTCAGTAACAGCAATGAATCAATCAATTAACAAGTTGACTTATAGAGTCATAGAGTCATAGAGTTCTACAACCCTTTAGCCCAAACTGGTCCATGCTGACCAAATGTCCATCCATGCTAAACCCATTTCCTTGCACTTGGCCCATGTCCTTCTAATCCTTTCCTATCCATGTATTTGTCCAAATGCCTTTTAAATGTTGTTAATGTACCGGATTCAGCCACTTACGCTGGCAGCTCATTCCAAATGCGTACCACCCTCTGCGTAAAATAAAATGCCCCTCAGGTTCCCTTTTATTTATATTAATGGAAAGTCAATAAATTAAGGTTTGAAATAATTTGAAATACACTTGTAACAAACTTCACCAATGTTTTACACATTTAATTTGAATTCAGAGCAAATCCCATAAGTATTTCCTCGATTATCATTGAGTTACTGATTACAGCAACCAGCACTTTCACTTATTTCTAGGAACCAAAAATAATGTTTGATTTTATATCTTAGCTGGCTGCCATCTGCAAGAGAAACCATCACTACCTATCAGCGCATTGCATGTTCAGAAACAAACTGTTTTCATGACAATCCTGTCATAGAGTCATAAAGTCATTCAGATGTACAGCACGGACACTGACCCTTCGATCCAACTCGTCAATGCCAACCAGATATCCTCAATTAATCTAGACTCATTTTTCAGCATTTGGCCTATATCCCTCTAAACCCTTCCTATTCATGTACCCATCTAGATGCCTGCTGTAATTGTACTAGCCTCCACCACTTCCTCTGGCAGCTCATTCCATACATGCACCACCCTCTGCATGGAAAAGTTGCCCCTTTGCTCCCTTTTAAATCTTTCCCCTTGAGAAAATCCCTGGATAAGTTTTAGCCGATATGGGTGAAGCAGTCATTGAGATGTAAGCAGCTGAAGTATGATTTAAAGGTACTTATGCACCTAGGTTCAGTTAAGACTAGGGCCAATAAATTGAATGCAGCCATATATACCTTTAGAGAAATGTTTGAATTTTTACTCCCAGTTCACTGCCCTCAGGAGGAAAAATCAAAGTTGCATGAAAATCATGAGGACATGGATAGGGTAAATTGACAAGGTCTTTTCCCTGGGTTGGGGGAGTCCAGAACTAGAGGGTATAGGCACCCTAAACTTATTCAGAGACTTCATCAGAGGCTGGAGATCAGAGGTCTCAGTTGTCCTTGGCACCCTGATAACAGACACGCTCTGAATGTTTGTGATGATTACTGATTTTTAATCATTCACAGGGTGAGGGCATCATTGGGTGGGCAAGCATTTATTGCCCATCCCTAAATACACAGAGGGCAGATACAATTCAACAACATTGCTGTGGGTCTGGAGTCACATGTAGGATGGCAGCTTCCTTCCCTAAAGGGCATTAGTGAAGCCAACGTCTTTTTCCAAAAATTGGCATTGGATTCATGCTTATCATTGCAGTCTGAATTCCAGGTTTTTATTGAATTTAAATTCTTCCATATGCTGTGGTGGGATTTGAACCCAAGTTCTCAGAGTGTCACCTGGGTCAACAGGTTGGCACCAATACCACAGGGCCATCGCCTCCCCAATTAATGCTGCTCATAAAATAGCTCAGAAAGGAGGAGTGAGCTTCTACTGGACCCTCAAACTAGATGTTACAACAGGCCTCTCTGAGGTTACTTGCTCAGTTGCCTTGTCCTGTCTCGCTTTAACCCTCTCTTCCTCTGCTCCACCTTCTTCTCTCTATTGAAATCCTAATAGCCTTCTCTTCCTTTCACTGAATCTAACTATTTGTAAATCGGCTGACACATGACTGCATATGAACAGCCAATTCCATTTTAAACTAATCATTATATATGTCCATTAGTTTGTTTCTGAAAGCTGTGATAAAGTATCATAAAGATCCCAATAAATGTTTCTTCATTCATGACATTGCCACAAACCATAGGAACATCTTCTTTTATATATTAAAAATGCATGCACAAATAGTTACAAACAAAGAGAAGATGGATGAAAATTAAATTATGATTCACACATTTTGTGAAGTTTTATGCTTTGGAACTATAATCTCTGCTGAGGATATCAAGCAATAACTGATAAAAAAAACATAAACTGCCAATTGACTGCATTAATGTATATTTACAATCTAATGTTACATTGGAAAAAAGGAATAAAATTCCATCAAAGGTAAAAATTTGGCAAAGGATGGATTGAGATAGGAATAAACGTCTGGCCATTATAATTGATATTCTTGTAAATCTGCAGTACAATTTCTGGCCAGATTTTCAGTTGTTCTGATTCATGTTGATATATTTGCATCAATAATAATTTTATTGCTAGAATTGTATTCCTGCAGTATTTTTCAATTGCATTTAAAGCTGAATGCAGCTCCATGTATTTATCATTGCCTAATTATCCAAACTTTCTCAAGACCAAATAGATCAGCATAGCTCCTTTTCTGCTTTTAGGTTTCAACATTACTGGTTTTAAACTTTGATACAATGTCCAATTCAGTGAAATTTAATTGGTTTATTCATCTCTAATGTTAATTAATCCACTAAATAAAAAGATTTAAATTTAAAACTAATGCAATCGTCTCAAACTTCATTGTTCCTGGTCTGTATAGATTTGCGTAATAAATGCATTCCATGTCTTAGCAGTAAAAATAAACAAATGCATAAAGCCCAATGTGCTTCAGCCAAAATCGAACAGACTAATTAATTGTAAAGTGCCACAATTCCTTGTTCCGGTTTGGTGTCATTAAGCTTCAAAGACCATAAATTTTAAGCCACCTTCTCAATAGTGGAAGAGAGGTGTACTGTTATAATAAAACTGAAGTGGGAGGGGAACATCAATTCCTTTCTGGTCCCAATCCTCCACTGGTCATAAAAAAGATACATTTAAGCGAATGGTGATATGGCCATTGTATAGACTGTATCTAGTTTTACAATAGAACCAACTCAGCATCATCTCTTACATCAAGAAAGAATATATAGCTTAATATTACAGCACAGACAGATCCTTCGGCCCTCAATGATAATATGTAAACTTTAAATATGCAGCCATTACTGACAAAAGAAAGGTTCTGACTGTGCAAAGATATATATGATTTATATTCTAACATTCTAAACTTAACATGAGGCAAATATGGATAACAGATGAACAAAATAAAACATCCCATAGAATATACGATGTAGTAAACACGATCAGACAAATCTTAAGAATTTCTCAGTGAAGAGATTGCATCTTTTACATTTTTGATGATCTGCCCTTGAAATTCCCTCAATCCATTATGGACTACCTCAATGATTATGTTCTGGTTGTCCAACTTCCTTTCCTGGGCACAAGCGCTCCTGAATTATTGACATAGGAACTCCAATACTTACCACAAGTATGGCTCCAGTTTTACACAGTTTGCCACATAATTAGGGATATTGAGTCAGCTTCTATTACTGGAAGGAAAGTAGGGCTCCATCCATTGGCATCAGAGATAACATCTATCAGTGTGGGAAGTGAAAGCTACAGTGGCCATTTCAAAGTCATAACCACGTGGATCGAGTACAATGTAGGTTTACCAGAATGCTACCTGGACTTCAAGGGTTAATTTATGAGAACAGATTACACAAGTTAGACGTGTTTTCTCTAGTATTTAGAAATTTAAGGAGTGATCTGAATGACAGTTTCCAAACGTTAGCAGGAAAAGAGGGGTAGATAAAGATAAACTATTTCAACTGGCTGGAGATTTGAGAGCTAGGGGGCAAAGAATAAAAATTAGGACGACACCATTCAGTAGAGATATTATGAAGCATTTCTACACTCAAAGGCTGATAAAGATTTGAAACTTATTTCCACAAATAGTAGTTGATGCCAGAATAGTTGTTAATTTTAAATCCAAGGTGGATTATTTTTAAATTAAGCGAAGGGCTCAAGGGATATAGATGAAAGGTAGATAAATGGAGTTAGGCCACAGATCAGCCACAATTTCATTGAATGGTAGAACAAGATCAAGGGTCTTCCTATCCTATACTTGTTCCTAAGTTCCTCTGTTTTGAAAATTTTACGTAGAACACCAAGCTGCTCGTGTCCCTTTCAGTGACTATCTCTATTCATAAGCCAGGATTGAACCTGAATAAAAATCTTACATGGAGAATCAAGTTCCTCATCTGCTACTGGGTGATCATCGCTGTTCTTTAACTAGATTGAACCTCTATTGGGTAGTTGATTGTCAATGGGAAGATTTCAGTCAGTGTCCGCACCATGTCTCTGCCAAGCTATTTAAGGGCTGTAACCATTGTGCCACCACTTGCCCATGAATTGAATTGAATGATTTATTGTCACTTATATTTAACAATTACATACAGTGAAAAGTGTATTATGTCACCACACTCCAGCGCCATTTTGAGTTCGAGTTAAGATGTAAATTAAAACAGAGTTCATTCTCCCTTCTTGTGCTCCTCTTCCTGTGACATTCTTATTTAAAACTCCACCAATATCCTCGGGTTTCACACAGAGATTGCCCCCTTGGTCCCTAACTGGTCCTACTGTTTCCCTGATTATTCTCTTATCCTCACTATACCTGTGTTTCTCCCTCATCTTGCCTACCAATATTTCCTCATGCCCCCTCTTTGCTCTCCTAATTGGTTTTTTGAATTCCCCTGGCACTTCCTATACTCTGTTAGGGTGTCTGTTATTTTGTTCCCTTTATACCAGTTATACAGCTCTCTTTTCCTTTTTATTCAATCTTGAATGTTCCTAGGCATCCAGGGTTCTCTGGGCTTGTTGCTCCTCCATTTCATCCTAAAGAGAACAATGTTGAGCCCATACTTCCCCCAGTACCTTTTTGAATGCTTCCCACTCTTTTGCTATAGATTTATCTTCAAGTACCTGTTCACAGTCTATTTTGGCCAGGCCTGCTTTATTTTAATAAAATCTGCTGTATCTAATGCAAAAACCTTTTTTTTTGCAGAACATCTGTCTCATTTTCCATGACAAGTCTAAAATATACCTAAATCACTAAAATGCACCCCACCACTCTCACCTCAAACACCTGACTGGTTAAATTTCCCAGAATTAGATCCTGCACTGCATTGTCCCTTGTACGGCCACTTACATGTTGACATACTATGTGGCTGTCCTTCAGAGCAAGAAAAGTTATACTGGACTTGAAACGTTAATTCTGTTTTGCTCTCTGCTGCCAGACCTGCACTCTAGTTTTGATTTCTGATGAGAAGGTTCCACAAGTTGAAATAGCAGAAGAAAAAGGCTTTGATGAGCAGCAGAGAGGAAGCATCAATTAGGAAAGTGCCAAGATAATGAGGAGGTAAATTTAGCTAAATGGTTCAAAGTACAAGATGTTTCAACATGGCTGTATTTGGGAATGAGAGCAGTGCATCTGTTCAAATGAAGGGGAGGTGAGAGGCTAAAGATGATACAGGGCTCAGAGGAGAGCGAATGGGGCTCTGTTATCAGTTTTGGATTGCCCTGTGGAAGAGACAGCACAGACACAATGGGCTGAAATGTCTAGCCTCCAGCTATGTTGAAGACATTGGTACCTATTGTCCATTTTCCAACATTCAATACCTCAAATCACTTGGAGGCAAAGTTGCAAGGGCATAATGCTCTTTCCCTTTTGATTTTTCAACATTCAATCTCCTTGGAAAGATCGACCAGATACTGAAATGTGAAAATGCTTTGTTGGAGCAAGGGAGCCAGTTACTTTGATGGATTCTTGAGCATTCCCTGATTGCCCTGGCTCTGCCATTGACAGTAATGCCTTAGGCTGTCTGAGGACCCTAAGGTCTGAAATTCCCACTCCTCCTCGTTCTCTTCTTTAAAATGCTCCTTAAAACCAACCACTTGAGCAAAGTTCAGATCACCTGGAGCTATATTCTTTGGTTTAGCTAACCCTGACTTTGTTTTATTTGGCTGAAGATAGAGGATGATCACAAATCACTGTCCTCCAGCAATTAATCTCCAGTAGCACAAAGCAAAGCCAATGTCACTCCTCTTCGGTCCAGTATGCCCATTTTTAGTCTGACAGTTATGTTCCTCGACAGATATTTCAATAGTTACTGGATTTCATCTACAAGTCATCCTAAGAAAAAAATCATTCTGCATATTGATATTCAGTCATATCCCTACAACATATTGAGAGAGAAATCACAGGAGTGATTGAATACCAACCTTCTCTCATTAACCCTCCAATCATTCTTTGTTCATTCTGTTAAACTCTTTAATTTGTTTAAAAATGCCTTGCAATTGCTTTTAGTGTCAGCCTTTATGTGAAAGCAATTATTTTCTTCCTTTCTTGATTTTGTTGTCAGTTTGCACAGTTGGCTGGACAGCGGTTTGCAATGCAGAGTAACACAAACAGTGAGGGTTAAATTCCTGCATTGGCTTAAGTTATCACAAAGCTTGCTCCTTCTTAACCTCTCCCCTCATTTTAGGCACAGTAACACAATCATCAATTGTCACCCTATAATGAGATAGTCACCCTCTGGTCTAGTAGGGCTCCTGCGAATTTACTTTTCCGTTTTTTACACAAATATAACTTCACAGAGAACTGTGTGTTATTTGGGAATCTGGTACATTAACTCATTGTTCATTTGCCTTCTTCTCATTATGAAGTCAGCATAATCTCATCAGATCATAGGGCTACTCTCTCATAAGACAGAGATGACGGCGAAATATGCTGGGAGAATGAATGCTGTTACCCTCCTGAGAGAGAAAAGCTGATTCATGTTTCACAATTCACATCCATATGATGGGATTACAAGCACTTCACTCATCAATTTCATTGCTTCTGGAGCACAGATTCATAAACTACTGTGAGGTGCCACATCAAAGATAATTGCGGTGGAGGGATAATACGCAGGAATCAATAGAAGTTACCCAGCTAACATAAAGCAGAGAATAGGTATAAATGGGCCTTTTTCAGTTTGGCAAGATGTGACGAGTGGTGTGCCAAAGGGCTTAGTGTTGGGCCTTAACTGTTTACAATTTTTATGAATAGCTTTAATGAAGGAAGGAAAGGGATGGTTGGCAAATTTGCTGACAACATAAAGATAAGTGGGAAAGTCAGCTCTGAAGAGAACATAAGGAGGCTGCAAAATAGATATGGATATTCATGGTTTGTGTAAAGATTTGTAGCTTAGATGACAGCTGCCGTGGTTGTGGATATGTTCACCGAGCTGGGAGGTTGATTTGCAGGCTTTTTCTCCCCTGTCTAGGTGGCATCTTCAGTGCTTTGGAACCTCCTGTGAAGCGCTGCTGTACAGCGTCTTCTGGAATTTATTTGGTTCCATTCCTGCTGCTTCCGGTTGCCAGTTCCGTTTGTACTTTGTAGTGGTCGGTATACTGGGTGTCAGTCAATGTGCTTGTTGATGGAGTCCATGGCTGAATGCCACGCTTCTAAAATCCTGCAAATCAACTTCCCAGCTCAGCGAGCATACCCAGAACCATGATATAGATGTGTTCAGTGTGAAGAGGCCCTTAAGTGGCCATTAATTGACCACTGAAGGACCTCAATTGATGCCGGTATGGGAAAGTTGAACTAAATTTCAGCCTTAAGACTTCATTTCTGTAGCGGTGGGTTTCTCCTTCATAACAAATCACCTGATTATCATTCCTCTCCTGTTATGGCGTGGGGGAGTCCAGAACTAGAGGGCATAAGTTAAAGGTGAGAGGGGAAAGATTTAAAAGGGACCTGAAGGGAAACTTTTCATACAAAGAGTGGTGCGTGTGTGGAATGAGCTGCCAGAGGAAATGATGGAGACTGGTAGAATTGCAACACTTAAAATGCATCTGGGTGGGTATATGAATAAGAGGGGTTTAGAGGGATATTGGCAAAGTGCTGGCAAATGAGACTAGATTAATTTAGGATATCTGGTTGGCATGGGCAAGTTGGATTAGAGGATCTGTTTCCATGCTGTATGACTCTATGATTCTATGATTGTATGTGTACCCATGGTAAATGAGGCAGAGCTATCTGTTCCTTTTCCTGAAGGACACATATGAACCTTTACACAGTATTGTTTCTGACTTAATTCAATTCAGTTTCACAATATGCCCTGTCAGGGTTCAAATGAATAACTTCTTGGTTGTTATCTCAGCATCAAATCTTCACATGACTGTATCTGAGAGAGCTGAGATAGCACAGTTCTATTAAAGTGTAACTATACAAGCCAGTCCACATTTTGGGAAATGCAAAATCAACTAATGATAAGTGAATAAGACTGGTGTCTGGATATTCTGAGCGAGCAGAATTGTGTCTGATTTGTGTCTGAACAGCACTTTCTTTGTTACTTCTACTTTGAACCCAGGAGGTCTTTAAGTCAGAATGTGGATGTGAATTGAAAAATTGAGAGCTGTTCAACTGATGTCAATGGAGCTGAGGAGTGATGGATTGTTGAGGCTTGTGTGAGTAATGACATAGACAATGGAGTTTTCAATAAGCTCACATTTCATGGATGGTGGAAGTTGGGTTTGAAGTTTTCAGCACTTTGAAATAATCAAAATAACATTCTTCTGCATGTTATTCATAAACAAAAAAAAATTGCCACAAGGAAAAGCAAAATGTTAACATTCCATTTCTTCATTTTTAATGCTCTTATCACACTTGTGTATAAATCCCTCCATGGGCTCACTCCTGTCTCTCATTGTAAAATCAACAGACTTCTGAGATATCAGTGCTCTTCCAAGTTAAGCCTTTTGAACATAGCTGATTTTTATTGCTTAATATGATTCCTAAAAGTTTGAAATAGTCACACTTTTGAAATCAAGTGCTGGAGCTTCATCAAATGCACTGCTCAAATCACGCCATGTACCGTGGATTTTAAATATCGTTACTTGGTATGCACTGACTGTATCACAGTCATGAGTGACGTGACAAATATGTTTGCAAGTACATGAATATATAAGTCCTGAATTGTATTGAAATATCTGACTGTGAATGCCAAAGCAATTGAAATCCCTCACAGACCTTTCAATTCTCTAACTCTTGTTTCGCCTTTGAGATGGATGTATTTTTTAAAATCTACCTCTAAAGCAATGAGGCTTTAGTGCAACTTTTCTCCAGTATCATCCTCGTGGCTTAAAGCCAAAAGTTGTTTTATGATGCTGTTTGCATGTACTCCGAGGCATTTTATAATATGAGAGGGAATACATACGTGCAAAGTTTCTGTTGATGAGGTTGACAGCATTAATAGTCCCATTGGTTCACCTATCTCAGTTGGGAAGAACGAAATCACCATGGCATCTGCTGCAAAGTTGCTTGGCTGCTGGCCTCTTGGAGTAATGAAAACAAGTTAGGCCATTTGGGGCAATGTGACAAAATACCTTTCAGACAAAAGCGTAGTAGAATTCTGTAGGTGTTGGGTCAATTGCAATGTTTAAAACTGAGATTTTTTTTGTTGCATAAAGCTGTCAAGAGATATGGATCAAAGGCAGATAAATGAAGTGACAGATCACTCATGATATAATTGGATATTGGTATAGGCTCAAGGGGCTAAGTGACTTACTCTCATTCCTGTATTCCTGAGTCAAATTAATTGTGTCTAAATCGTTACTGTTGAACAGAGATGCTTGAAATTAACATGTAAATGCCCAATATGATATTCCTTTGCCTACTTATTTAAACATATTTGTTAACCAGGTTGTTTCAAATTAATTATTGGTTGTTTAACTAAAGGTATTCCTGAGAGCATTTCACTTCAAAATTCAGCAGGATGATGGTTCAGTGGTTAGCACTACAGTCTCACAACACCAGAAACGTGGGTTTGATTCTAGTTTTGGGTGACTGTGTAGAGTTCGCACGTTCTCCCTGTATCTGTGTAGGCTTGCTCTGATTTTGTCCCACAGTCCAAACATGTGCAGGTTAGGTGAATAGGCCATGGGAAATGTGGGGTCACAGGGGTAGAGGTTTGGTGGGATATTCTTTGGAGCAAGACCCAAAGGGCCAAATGACATGTTTCTGCATGGTAAGGACTCTATGAAATGCATTTATATAGATCAATTACATATTTTTGATAGTTGGCTGATTAATATAAAAGATGTTCAAAGAGGGAGAGGACTAGAGTATACAATGATAATAACTGTACAGCAATCAACATTCATGTTATATTTGCCAACATAACAACAATCTTTGCACATGAAAAATCATGTACACATAGTATGAGAGGCTTCAAGGTGATATTTTTGTTTGTAATTTGTTATTAAATTTGTCTTCAACAGAAGGATGCCCTCTATTAAATGCCTTCTTCCATTTACCTTTCTTAAAGGAATTGTAATATACAATTTTCACTCAGAACCTTCACTTGACATTTGAAGCATTGTTGTTTGCAAGTTATCTTTATCTTACCATTCCCTAAAGATTTTAAAATGGAAGGTTCATGAACCAAAGATGGAGATTGTTTTGTCAAATGTGTAACCAGTATTTTATATGTGATATTCTGCAGTTATGCTTTTTGTTGATTATTTAGCAGAAGAAAACTAGAAAAAAGCAACACAAAGACTAAGTTAGCCATTCTTGGAGGTATGAGATTTGGACAAAGTCTTCAACTTAAAGATGAAGCAAGTGGATAGCTTTACAAATGCTATGTTGTCCCCACAAAACATTTTAAAATATTAGAAAAACTAACAGCATTTTAGTGTTCCTAAAAAGACACAAAATGTTGAAATAATGATGTGGCTCACAACCACCTTGTTAAGGGCAAATTGGAATGGTCTATAAATGCTGGCTGAACCAAAGACGCCTACATCCTTTGAACAAATAGAATAAAAATGTGTTATTTTCCATGTTGCTTCAGCAATTGCTGATGTCATACAAATATAGCAGTGTTACTAGGAACAGAATAAGAATTGATAATTGATAGATACAGAAAACAAATTAAAAATCAAATTCCATGTTAAGCACACTGCCAGCCAGTTTGTGAATTGCCAAATTGCTTTTTAAAATAAAGTATTAAGCAGCAGATTACAAGGATTCTTTCTTCACCCACGCATCAATTACTTCAGAGAACAAACATAAAATGTGAGTTGCAGACTTAAACCCAGCCAGTACACTAACAGAACACATAAGATAATTTATATTGCACCAACAAAAATCAGTGGCAATAAAGCAAGATCTTTATTTTAGCAAATGTTTCCAGGTTTAGAACTTGCTCTTAAACATTGCTAAAGGAGATATAAAGTCAAAGATTTTTATCTTCAACTCATCAGGACTAGGACACAAGAAACCAGACTTAAAAAGCAAACACTGATTTTCCCAGTATGAGAGGATGGTGGTGATATGTTGGGGCCATCATTGCCATTCTGATTCGACAGAACACCTAACTTTCAAACCTCATTCTCAGACTAGACATGTAGACTCTGATTGGTCAGGATGTTGCTTTAGAAAATGCAGCAGAGAAAATGGCAGTCTCTGTCATTCTTGTCCAAATTAAAAAGATACAATGTTTTACTGAATCCCTTTTGCCTACGTACAACACTTGGAAATGCAGCACACTCTGAACTTGATTGATAATTTAAATTGCTTTCCAGTGTAATTCTTACCAGATTATTTACTAAATGCTGTCCAATGGCAGAATCACATTTAATGATGAGTGTTATGTTCCAAGATTTGCATGATGTTTCTGCACAATTGGCTCATTGCTCATTATGTTGTAGTTGAGTTGCTCTTGCAGAGAGCTGACACTATCACAATGGGTAAATGGCCCCCTGCTATGTTATAATTATTTTATGATGTTCTCCTACTTGTGTTCTCAGAGGGGCTAATGCTTAAATGTACCTACTCATAAAGTCACCAGTTGCCTATTCAAAGAATAATATACTTTAATATTCTCAACCAAAACCAGAATACTGTTTGGTGGGAGGGCTCTTGTCTTCACCTGACTATCTTCATCTGCAAATCTTCTTCTTGAAAGAAAATATTAGAAGGTACAATAAAGTTGATGCACTCCTGATACTTCTATCCAAATAAAAACTGCTGAACTCAGTGGCTAAATTTCAATTAGCTCAACATCCTTAGCTTTATGGAAAGAATATTTCTGTCTGAGATTACCCCGCATAAGAAGGAAGTGCTTTGTATTTGCTTCTTAAATTGCCTAATTTCATTTTAAGATTATTATTTTATCAGTGTAATTCATCCAAACTACTCCCTTCAATGAATATTGATATTTTCAAGATTGGAATCCCACTTAGATTTTAATTGCTGTTGGAGTTTTTATGTATTTTTACATTTCTTACTGTCTTTTTAAACCATCTCTCACTCTTTTAATCCATTCTTTCTTTCCCCATTTAGTTATTGCTGGAAAGCAATCTAAATTATCGATCAAGTTCAGAGTGTGATGCATTTCCATGTGATAGTAGCTATGTCCATTACCACACAGGATCCTGTTCTATGTAGGCAAAAGGGATTCAGGAATACATTGCATCGATTTAGATTCCCTACTGTGTGGAAACAGGTCCTTCAGCCCAACAAGTCCACACCTACCATCTGAAGTGCAACCCACCCAGGCCCATGCAATTTAGCATGGCCCATTCACCTAACCTGCACATCTTTGGACTGTGGGACGAAACCAGAGTGCCCAGAGGAAACCCACATAGACACAGGGAGAATGTGCAAACTCCACACAGACAGTTGCCCGAGACATGAATTGAACCCAGGTCCCTGGCACTGTGAGGCAGCAGTGCTAATCACTGAGCCACAGTGTCGCCCAGTGATAAAACATAATGCAATTGAATTGGGACAAGAATGATGGAGACTGCCATTATTCAAGCAGGTACATGATTTGCTTTTGAATTTAGTATTCTAACTGACACTTACCGATTCAAACTATGTTATTTATTGACAATTATTTCGCCTGTTTTTGTTTGGTTAAGGAGACTAATGGGATTTACTTCCAATTTTTTTTAATCTGAAGTGGCATTGCTTATATTATCCCTCATAATAAGATGAGAAATTGCTTCCAAGAAACTGGGCATAGATGTTATGCTTTTGAAGAATACAGCAGGCATTTATTATAGTTAAATACACTACATGCAAACGTTGTATTCACAGTCACATAAGTGTATGGGCCAACAATGAGACATTAGCACAACGAGTCAGTGATAGTATGTCTTATTTCAAGTGAACCCAGAATAAGATAGAAATGAGATCTTTACACCCTCAAATCACATGCTGTGATTCAATTGTAATATCATAAGTATACATTTCTGTACTGCTCTTCATTGGGCTAATATAATAACATATCCACATACCAATCGTCAGCTAAAACACAATGCCCCACTCTACCTAAAGATAGAAAATTGTCCCAAACAGTTAAACATTGCTGCATAAAGGCATATATTAACAATTTGATATCAGGAAAACAAGGTTCTCAAAGCTAACATTGCAATGTTTTAGTAATACTTCGGAGGTTTGACAATGGATCTTGATCTGGCGATCTTATATCCATTGGAAGAGGGACACTTTGTTCTCTGTTGCCCTGGTTTGACAACTTGAGAGTCATGCAGGTTGCTCTCATTCAACCTAAACATACAAGCACCATCAAGTGTGTTCCTTCTCATTGTGTTTCTCATATGCTGCAACATGGACCATCACTTGCTAATACATGTTTTAAGGGTGTGTTGTGGTATTTTAATGGTGTTAGCTCCCGTGTCTATATTACATTTTAAAGTGTGCTATCCCATCTGTTAAGGACCCATGATATTAATAGTTGTAAGATTTTCTGATCAGCTTGCGCCAGTTGGTGAAGTGCCCCTCCTCTTTCAGGCTCCAGCTGAGGGAATGGAGGAGGGGAGGACACTTTGTAAAAAGTGAACAAGATGGCAGCTCAGGCCTGGAGACACCAGCAGATGAGGCCGAATGAGTTATAAAGGAGAAGGCGTCCATCGGCAACGACTGTGCAGCAACTCTTGGATGAGGAGAATTTGGCTTCACCCTAGGTGGGAGTCCCCTGGTGAGTGGGGAGCAGGTTCAGGGCTGAATCCCGCAGACCAGACTCACAGGCTGAGCCGAGACTCCAGGTTGACAGCTAGGCCCAGGCACCTGAACAAGTGGCAGCATTGGCAAAGGACAATTGCAACTGAGGTCTGGGTGGCACTGTCTGTATGAGTGTTGGTTCGAGGGCTCTAGTGCTATGGGAATTGGCCTCTGGCTTGAGCTGGGATGTGGCAATTGCGGAAGTTGCAGCGATGTGTCCACACTTAAGATGTTTCACTGTATTTTTGTGTGAAATACATGTGACAATAAATCATTCTATCCAATTTAATTCAGTATGGTGTTTATTGTTAAGGATATGGAAAGCTTTTTTTCTTGATTAACTCTGAATCTCATCACGTCTTTGCACATATACATTTTCTCAACACCGTGCTTTCAGAAGTTATTGTGGTGTGCTATCCATTTTATTGTTCACTTCTGATTTGTCCTGGGGCCTGGCTTGGTGTTTGCAATCAGATTTCCTGCACATGTGTATTGTTAAGCTGAAAGTACCCATTGGGTTGTTTAGGGTCTGATCAAAATTAATACAAGAGGATGTATGCATTTTAATGTGAAGCTAATTTATTAGTTTAATCTACTTAGTATATAGGAGCGACGTGCAAACTAATGAGTGAATCTATTAGCTTAGAATACATAATATACACAGATATACACAAACAAGTGAGTCTTATACTGCCTTGTATCCTTCAGAGGCACTTGTAACGGTGACAGTTGGAGTTCTGTCTCGGATTCTATTACATTGATCTCGTGATTCCCAGCCTGATGATGAAAAGTTCGTTGAGTTGGGCAAATTCCTGATCGAGGAAGCATTGGTGGCATAGTGGCTCAGTGATGAGCACTGTTGCCTCACAGCACCAGGAACCCAGGTTTGATTCCAGCCTCAGGCAACTGTCTGTGTGGAGTTTGCACATTCTCCGTGTCTACATGGGTTTCCTCTGGGTGTGCCAGTATCCTCCCACAATCCAAAGATGTGCAGGTTAGGTGAACTGGCCATGCTAAATTGCCCATAGTATTCAGGGATGTGGAGGTTAGGTACATTAGTCAGGGATAAATGTAGAGGTAATGGGGTAGAGAAATGGGTCTGGGTGGGTGACTCTTTGAAGAGTCAGTGTGGACTTGTTGGGCTGAAGGGCCTGTTTCCACATGGTAGGAATCCGATGATTCATTGGATTGAGGTTCGTGAGACCGGTGGCATGGAATTTGATGTGGAGGTCTGAGTGCCACTCTCATCATATTCCCTGACAGATAGAAGACAGTGAGAGATTCACTTATTTGTATATATATATATATATATATGCATGCTCTGTTGTTCAAACTAATGGATTCACTCATTAGTTTGCAGGTGTCTCTTATATATTAAGTTGATTAAGATAATAAATTTACTTCTTATTAAATTGCACATGCCTTCTTGTATTAATTTTGATCAGAATTTAATGAATGCATTTCAGCTGAATAACACAAGCTGGAGATGTGAATAGTTGAAAATCGTTGGCTGTAGGTGGCGGAAATGGTAGTTTATGATCTTTTGAATGCAGAGTCTGGTGGGGTAGAAATTGAGGACAAGGGTGTAGTGACTGTACCGAGGTCAGCCAGCCGGACCTCATAGAGCATGATTTCCATGATGGGCCTGTTAATCTGGACAATCTGGGAGTACTGGCTGACAGATTACAAGGGCATCTTGACACTCTGGTGACTGACTCTGAGCAAGGCGGTACTAAAGTCATGGACGGCCCTTGTGTAAATAAAGGATAATTTGGTGACAGATACTGGCACCTGTGGAGTTACTTCCAGGGATTCTTTGTGAAAGGGAAGGAATGAAGCAAGGACAGATGTACCGGAAATGGGTCAAACATAGCTGAAAGCCCTGTCAAACATGATAACAAGGAATCCACATTTGAGGAAAGGAGGCACCCCTGTGGAAGGTGACATCATCAGAACTAATTCAACACACTCGGAGAAGCTGGGAGAATGGAATGAGGTCTCTCCAGGAAGCAGAGTGTGAGGATATACAGTTAGGGTGATGTTGGAGTTGGTGATTCTATAATGCATATCAGTGGCCAATTCAACTACAGAAACAGAAGTAGATATCGTGTAAGGGAGCTGGAAATGTGTTGCTGGAAAAGCGCAGCAGGTCAGGCAGCATCCAGGGAACAGGAGAATCGACGTTTCGGGCATAAGCCCTTCTTCAGGAATTCCTGAAGAAGGGCTTATGCCCGAAACGTCGATTCTTCTGTTCCCTGGATGCTGCCTGACCTGCTGCGCTTTTCCAGCAACACATTTCCAGCTCTGATCTCCAGCATCTGCAGACTTCACTTTCTCCCCATCGTGTAAGGGAGGGCAGGGGTCAGAGATGGGCCAGGTGAAGTTGAGAGAAGGATGAAAATTGGAAGAAAATTGATTTTTTTTTCCCAATTCTGGGCAAGAGAGGGAAGCAGCACCATTGATATACCAGAGAAAGATTTGAAGGAAGGGACCCAATTAGGACAGGAACAAGGAATGTTCCAAGTATACCACAAAAAGATGTGCATAATTGGGGACCATTTGAATATCCACAGATACACTCTTGACCTAAAGGCAGTGAGAGGAATTAAAGAAAAAGCATGCCATACTTCAGGTGGTTCTGGTGTAAGATGGAGTATGAGACTGTTCCACTTTCTGGTAACATGCTGTAATATACTGGTATGATGGTAGATGGACATGCTGACTATGAGACATAACACAAAGTAGACAGTGTTTTTTCCTGGAACTGAATTTGATGGAATGACTGAATCCTGTACAAAAGACTATGGAATGTTGCATCAGTGCAATAAACAGCTGGAGTTATTCATTCGCTGCTCAGAGCTCTTGTCCATTAACGGCACAGGACATTTTTGCTTGAAAATAAATTCAGATTAACAATTAATAATTAATTTATTTTTAATCTCTTGTATCTTTTCCCTTGGTGCACTTATAATGTTTGCAATCCACACTGTAATTAGGTTGGTTTAGAGAAGGACCATCTTCTCAACGTAATTCAGGTACAAAATTACTTGAGCAACATGCTTTGCTGTCATAGCAGAGCTTGGTAATTAATGCCAACTACATATTTATCTGCCAGATATAAACTGATTAATCTAAATAAAAATGACATCTAGTATTCATAGTTCCGTTCCCCTGGAATTAAGTGTAGAAAGGAATGATATATGTAGGATTATGAATTCAATATTAAGCCATGGATTAATCTGGTTTAATGAAATCAACTTTATGCAATTTGCTTTCATTAGTGGATAGGTCAAATAAATCAATAGGTCTGGCATTTTGTTGGATCCTGGAGGGTTTCATGGTAGCCAACATAGAGAAAAAAGAGCACCAAATTTAAATTATTTAGCAGTTATTTAATTAACTGGATCAGGTAAAGCTTTAGCAGGAATCTCTGCTCCATTTGACAGCAAACGTTACTAAAGTAATATCCCCAATGTCCAATTCCCAATTGTGTACAGCAGATAAGCACATCAACAGAGACCATAATACAGTATTAAAGCAAGACTTGGAAATGAAACAAATTACTGACTCATTTTATGCATTAGAAGCATAGGAAATTGAGCAAGGCTAGGCTATTCAGCCTCTCGAGCCTGTTCTGTTAGTCAATATGATCAAAGACCATTAGATGATAAAACAATTGGAACAGGACGAGGCCATTCAGCCCCGTGAGCCTGCTCTGCCATTCATCAGGATCATGGTTAATCCAATATTCCTCACAACCACTTTCCTATGTTTTCCCGTCACTCTTGTTCTTCCTATTGATCAATAATCCATCTATCTCAGCTTTAAATATACAGAAGGACTGTACCCCCACAGCTCTCTGTGGCAAGGAGTTCCAGAGACCCAACAACACTTTGAGAGAAGAAATCCCTCCTCATCTCAGTTGTATATGGGTGCCCCTTTATTCTGAGACTATGCCCTCTTGGCCTAGGCTTTTCCATGAGGGGAAGCATCTTCTCAGCATTTACCCATCAAGCCCCTTAAGAATCTTATATGTATCCATGAGATCACCTCTTATTCTTCTAAATTCTGGTGAATAGAGTTGCAACCTATTGAGTCTTTGCTCATCGGACAATCCCTCCATGCTCTTACATTCCAACTCCCTTGAAATTATTCAATTAGCCTCCGATTACCTGCTAGACCTGTGTGCCAGTTTTCTGTGCTCATGTACAAGTAATCAAAGTTCCTTTGTGTTTAAACAGTCAATCTCCACTTAAATAATGCTCATTTCTTTTGTTCTTGCTTTCAAAATGAACATTTTCATTTTTCCTACATATTGAACCATTTGTCAACTTCTTGCCTTTTATTTAACTGTAGCTGAGGCTCTATCTTAACGCCAGCCTCCCGTGTTCTCCTCATCCTCCTTCATGTCTTTAATGTCATGTGATAGTCCATTGTTTTCTTAAACATATTCAGTGACATGTCTTCCATCAACTTCTGTCAGAAGTCACACAACACGAGGTTATGGTCCAACAGGTTTATTTGAAATCACAGGCTTTCAGAGCACTGCTCCTTTGTCAGGTGACTTCTCCTGATGAAGGAGTGGTACTCCGAAAGCTAGTGATTTCAAATAGCACTGTTGGACTATTACTTGCTGTTGGGTGACTTCTGACTTTGTGCACCCTGGTCCAACACTGGCATCTCCACATCAGCATCTTATGCGGTAGAGATTGCCATAGAGTCATCATTCTCTGAGTGAACAGATTTCCCCTCTTCTCAGTCCTAAATGGTCCACCCCCATCCTGAGATTGTGTTGTTTATTCTAAGTTAAAAATCGCACAACACCAGGTTATAGCCCAACAGTTTTATTTGGAAGTACTTGATTTTGGAGCGCTGCTCCTTCATCACGTAGCTATCTATAGCCTGGCTGGACTATAACCTGGTATTGTGTTATTTTTAACTTTGTCTACCCCAGTCCAACAACGGCACCTCTTCATTTTGTTTATTCTAGATATCCTATCAAGGAGAATGATCACCCTAGTATCCAGTACATCTAGCCCTGTCAGAGCTTTATGTGTTTCATTGAGATTTCCTCTCATCCTACCTATCTGCAGTTAGTACAGGTCTAGCGGACCTGAACTCTCCTCACACATCAAATCTGTCACCTCAGAAATCAGCTAGTTCTGATAAAAGGTCACTGGAGTTGAAATTATTTCTGTTTTCTCTCCACAAATGCTATCAGAACTGCTGAATTTTTCCAGCAATTTTTGTTTTTGTTTTGTTTCAGATCTTCAGTACCTGCAGTCATTTATTTTAATATATACATAAATGATCTGGAAGAAGCCATTGTTGGTCTGACCAGTAAGTTTGCAGATGACACGAAGATAGGTGGAGCAGCAGAAAGCATAGGGGGCTGTTAAAGAATACAGGAGAATATAGATAAACTGGAGAGTTGGGCAGAGAAGTGGCAGATGGAGATCAATCCAGGCAACTTGTGAGGTAATGTATAGGAAAGTTTAATTCTGGAGCGAACTATACTGTAAACGAAGGAGCCTTGGGAAAAATTGATAAGCAGAGAGATCTGGGAGTTCAGGTCCATTGTACCTTGCACAGGTGGATAGAGTGGTCAAGAAGGCATATGGTATGCTTGCCTTCATTGGACGGAGTATTGAGTATAAGAGCTGGCAGGTCATATTAAAATTGTACAAGACTTTGGTACGGCCACATTTAAAATACTATGTACAGTTCTGATTGCCATATTACCAAAAGGATGCTTTGGAGAGGGTGCAGAGAATGTTTACGAGCATGTTGCCTGATATGGAAGGTGCTAGCTATGAAGAGAAGTTGAGTAGATTAGGATTGTCTTCATTAGGAAAAAGGAGATTGAGTGGGGACCTTATTGAGGTTTACCATATCATGATGGGTATAGACCGGATGGATAGAGATCACCTTTTTCCCAGAGTGAGGGATTCAATAACGAGAGGTCACGCTTTCAAGGTGAGAGGTGAAAACTTTAAGGGGGATACGTGCAGAAAGTACTTTACACAGGGGGTGGTTGGTGCCTGGAATATGTTGCCAGCAGAGGTAGTAGAGGCAAGCACGGTAGGTTAATTTAAGGTGCATCTCGCCAGATGCATGAGTAGGTGGAGAGCAGAGGGATACAGATCCTTAGGAATCGGGCGATTTGGATCAGCGCAGGCTTAGAGGGCCGAAGGGCCTGTTCCTAGGCAGTAAATCTTCTTTGCCCTTTGTTCTATATTAGTCTGGTGAACAATTTCCAAATTCCTGTTTTGTTCAATATATCTTTTCGCAGGTAAGCAGACCAAAATCACACAGAACACTCCAAGTGTGACCTCATTTAAGGCTCTATACAACTGCAGCAAGGCACCCTTTCTCCTCTACTCAAATCCTTTTGCAATGAAGGCCATGCTGTCATTTGCCAGTCTAAATGCTTGCTGCGTCTGGGCGCTGTTTCTCAATGACTGGTGCAAAAGCATTTCTTAGCATGGACAACACTCTGCCATTCTGTTTTTTTTTCTCACCAAAATGGAAAACAACATACTTATCAAACGTTTTCTGAAAATCCAAATTCCTCACATCCACGGGTTCTCCCTTGTCTATTTGACAAAATACAATCTCCACAAACTTCAGAAGGTTTGTCAAACATGAAATCCCTTTAATAAATACATGTTTGTTTTGTTTAATCCCAATTTCTAAATGTCTTGCCAAGGCATCCTTTAACATAAAACATGAGCATTTTACTGACTGCTCGTGGTAGATTTAGCAACCAGGGACATAAATTTACAGGTCCTCGGGATTTATCAAATTTCTATTGATTTCTCCAGCATTTTCTCTTTACTCATTCTAACTTTCTTCACAACCTCCTTACTGATCAAGCTTTGGTTGCCTAGGTTTTCTCAGAAGTTACTGCTATATATTTTTGTGAAGATAGACCTAAAGTAGTTGTTTAATTGTTCATGTAAGGGCCCCACATTTATCTTAGGAAGATAGGATCACAAGTAAGCCATTTAGCCTCTTGAGCTTGAATTCACCATTTAATATGATCAAGACTGATGAAACACCTCAATGACATTGTCCCTATTAGTCCAGCACTTCATTTCTCTTCACAATTTTTTAAAACAGCTTAATAAAATCATGAGGGTCATAGATAGGGTGCATAGGCAAAGTATTTTTCCTAGGGCAGGGGAGTCCAAAACTAGATGACATAGATTTAAGGTGAGAGAGGAAAGGATTAAAAGAGACCTGAGGGGCAACTTTTTCAGAGGGTAGTGCATCTATAGAATGAGCTACCCAAAGAAGTGTGGAGGCTGGTACAATTACAACATTCAAAAGGCATCTGGATGGATATATGAATAGGAAAGGTTTAGAGGGGTATGGGCCAAAAACTGGCAAACCGACCTAGATTAATGTAGGAAATCTGGTCAGCATGGATGAGTTGGACTAAAGGGTCTGTTTCCATGCTATGCAATTCAATGACTCTATGACCCTATTAGAAGTATTTTTTTACAGTACACTTTTCATGTCCTTGCAAGGTTACTCCCATTGTCTACTTTTAGCCCCTTAATCAAGGGTGATGTATCTTTAGAATGAGCTGCCCAAAAGGCTGGTATAATTACAACATTTAAAAGGCATCTGGATGGATGTATGAATAGGAAGGGTTTAGAGGTATATGGGCCAAAAACTGGCAAATGGAACTAGATTAATCTAGGAAATCTGGTCAGTATGGACAAGTTGGACTGAAGGGTCTGTTTCCATGCTGTACAATTCAATGACTTTATGACCCTAATAGAAATTTTTTTTATGGTACATTTTTGTGTCCTTGCAAGTTTATTCACTTTTAGCCCCTTAATCAACCCCTTGGTCTTCTTACAATGAATTTTGCATTGCTCCCAAACCACAGGTTTACTACTGTTTTTAAGCAAGTTTACATTGCTCCTCAATCTATCTAATATCATCCTCCATTTACTGATTGAAAGGAATGTATTTGCTGTTGTCATTTCCAGTGTCAAGGTCAATGCCAGATATTCCATCCACTTTTCCACTTTTGTTTATACCTGTTTTTTATTTCAAAAATATGCTTTATACATAAGAAAATCTCTGTATATGTATACATGGTCACAAATGCAATTCAGTTCTATACAGTTGCATATCAGATAAACAAACAAAATATTGCACTTTGACTCTGTCCAAAAAAGCCAAGGACCTCATAGTAGTTTGATACAACTTGCTTGAGCATTTCAGAGGGCTGTTCAAACTCAGCCACATTGTTGTGGATGCAGAATCATATGTGTCAGCTTAGGTAAAGTTAGCAGACTTCTTTCCTGAAAGGACATCAATAAACAAGATGTGTTTTTATAATGATTGACAATTAGTTACATGAATACCATTCGGCTAGTATTTAAGTCAAGATTTTGTTTGAAATTCAGATTTCATTGGTATTCATACTTGCATCCAAACCATTAGTCTGGGGTTCTGGAGTACTAGTGTAATGTCATTGCCGTTACCACCATCTCCCTCCACCATTTATCGAGCAACGAATCAGAAATACACTTTGCAATCATAAGCATTTCATCTTTCTGAATAAATTATATGTAACAATTTATTAAGGAGATTCACATGTTAAGAAGTAAAATCTTTTTGGAATATTTTTGTTTTTATTTGAAATATTTTCAATTTTTTAAAAAATGTGATTCTTCAAACTATTTTGTATGAAGAGTAAACCATGAAATGCAGTTATCATTAAAATTCAAAAAGTGTTTCATATATTTAGAGAGCTGATTTCTCATGAAATTCTACATAAGATAAAAGTCAATTGCTTTCTCATCATACATAGTATATAGTGTGTGTATTTCCAATCGCTAAATATAAGTGTAGGTTTAATGCATTGAATTCACAACTTCATAGAAATGGGCATGAATCTTAAGGAAGTTGAAAAGGGTAAATTTAGAAGCTGTGGCTGGCATGAATATTGAAGGAATGAAGAGAAACACAGGATGGGCATTTAGTTTAGTCTGGCAATTTTTGGTGTGATCCTTTCCTATCACCTGCAAGCAGACATGCTCCTGCCAATTAACTATTCTGACATTTTCACATTCTCAAGGACACAGTGCAGTGAATGGTTTGGAGCCACACTTACTTTAACTCTGCAGTAAAATGAATTGCTTCTTTTTATGCTATATTACCTGTTTAAACTGGAACTAATGATTAATTTAATATCAGGTAGTCATATCTGATGCCATTAACTGTGACTATGAAACCTCTCAATACTCTAACTTTGAATAAGGTTTTGGGAAAAGAGAGTTCATATCATGAAATCTATCAAAAAGCAATATTGAGAGAGCATTAAGAAATATAAACTGCTCAATACAGTATGGTAGCCAGCTTAAAATTTACAGAAGGTGTATTTTAGGTGTACAGCCAATATGATTTAGATTAAAAACTGAAGGATCTGTGGATGCTGTAAATCAGAAGCAAAAACAGAAATTGCTGGAAAAGCTCAGCAGGTCTGGCAGCATGTGTGAAGAGAAATCAGAGTTAATGTTTTGGGGCAGGTGGCCCTTTCTCAGAACTGAGCTTTTCCAGCAAGTTATGACTTGGATTAAACTTTTTAATGTAAGTGTAATGCATGTGACGTGAGAGAAAAGAAACAGCTCCAGCCCTATTTGCTAAACAATAAGCTTTTAGTCCTAAAACACAGAACCATTATCTTTTTTGCATCAGATGTAGTTCAATACAAAAATGTATCCAAATTTCAGACCAGATTTTGTGGGGTTCAATCATTATTGGGAATATGAATCAGCTGCAAAAACATATCTGATTTATCAGAATTATCGCAGGCAGATGAGGGGAAAGAAAAGTTTAACATAAGTTTCCAATGACTGCATTGATCAACCAACTGAGAAGGATATTAATATTCAGAAAAATATACTTTTCTTTAACTTTGTGAATCAAAGTATCAAGCAGTATGAGAATTTTACATGCTGTACAGAACAATCAAAATAGCTGAACTAATGCCAAACTAATCATTTTTGCCCTGGTTAATCCCTTAAATTGTATCTGGTATTATTATTCATTTACCATTTTAAGATAAAGGCTTTAAAGATAACTTCATGAATATTATTCTGAAAGAATCAATACTTAATCTTCTAAACTCATGACTGTTCCATCAAGAAGGAAAAGAACAGGAGATACATTGGAATATAATGAAGTAAATTAATTTTTTGTGTATTCAGTAGTAAATACATTTTGCTCCAAAAGATTGATCACCTGTCAGCAATTTCTCAAATTAATATAAACTTCTGTTTCCTCAGTAATCAGCGGCTGTCAGCATATATTTTACATATTACTTTGAGATAGTTTAGAACAACTTGGAAAACATAAAAACGTTGCAGCCAAAATCAAAAAGCAGTGTTTAGTGTTTGATATCAGAAGTACATGTGATTGAGAAATTGTGTTGGAATGGGATTGATTGACCTTGTCAGTCTGGAAGCAGTGTTCAGATTTGGGGAGCCTGTGTGAAATGATTTTGCAGCCTCAAAGGACATAGATATATATTACAAAGTTACTAATTGGTTAATCTCACTTAAAGAAATGTATATGAAGTTGGGGTTAAGGAACATGAATGGGTCAGAGGACAGGAAGCTTTATTTGATAAAACTGTGCTACTTTAAACCTGAGAGAGCTTGAGGCCACTCTTGAATCTGTAGAATGGGAAGCATTTCTTTCTCCAGTGTTACCATGACTCACTTTGATGAATACAGTAAAAGGAATACTTCACTGGTGCATTTATCAGTTTACTTGAGAAAATATTAGAATAAAAGCTCAGTTGATACCACTGCACAAAGACAATTAAAACTTCTGGCAATGTTATTTATTGGAGCTAGTGGAACTGTTGCAATGTTTAGCAATCTATAGCCATCACTGCAAGTTTTATTATACGATGCAACACAATTGTTTATTTTATTGTTGTTGTTACAGTATCCATTTCTGAGTTCAATTACTGATCAATAATGGCCACTAGAATATTGGTGATGGGGGGAATTCAGTGATGGTCATGCAGTTGGGTTCTTTGATCTCCCAACCTCAATGGCAATACAATGGGGCAAAAGTCCAAGGACAATAGCAGTCCATTTGGCAGCTTAGGAACCATCTAGTGAAATCAAATATAAAACTGGTGTAAAGTATCCCCTATGCTGGCATAATACTTAAGACCACCAAATGCCATTGTATTGCCATTGAGGTTGGGAGATCAAAGAACCCAACTGCATGACCATCACTGAATCCCCCCACCACCAATATTCTAGTGGCCATCATTGATCAGTAACTGAACTCAGAAATGGATACTGTAACAACAACAATAAAATAAACAATTGTGTTGCATCGTACCTACATTTGATAATGTGAGCCCTAAAAGAGATGCCAAACACTTCTGATGGGTCACTTGAAGATTAGAAGATAGGAGTAGGACGAGGTCATTTGGCCCTTTGAGCCTGCTCCGCTATTCATCACAATCATGGCTGATCATCCAACTCAATAGCCCAATCCTTTTTTCTCCCCATAACCTGAAGAAAACAGGACCAAGAGGTGATGATATGCAGAATGGTCTGAAGATCAGCACAAATGTGGTTGTTCAATGGAGACAACCATTTCAAATGCTAGAAGTATTAATGGGAGACTTATCTGAGTTGAAGATATGATGAATGGCCAAGTCATCAGTAAGGAAGAGTGGAAATGTTTACCAGAATTTTACATACATTGACAATGTAATCTCTGGAAGGAGCTGATTACATTGAATGACAAGTAAGCCAATCAGCATGATGGTCATTACTCAGGGATAATGTTTGATTCAGAGAATGTTGGTGAATCTCTTTGCAGGACAGGTGAGCATGCATTTAACAAGGAAGGTCATTCAGGCTGGAGAACATGCCATACTGACCTGCTGGTGAAAGGGAATCATCTTGAGTCTAGCAGAATGTTGTCAATGGATCCTAGTGATGTGACATCTGCAGTGTGAAGGAACAGATTTGGCACATGGGATCCTCACAGTCAGGTGAATTACGGCTTGCAAAATCTGATGAGACATTCACAGATCCAGCTTAGTGATTTACAAAGTGCACGGAAGGAAAGATAGTGACATGTGGTTCAGGCAGAAAATTCTCCTTTGCACAATTTCTGGTTTGGCCGGGCTGTCCAGCTCACAGTATATGAGCAAAGCTATTTTAATTTTACAAGATAATTAGGTGATTTGACTACACAGTTTGTCGCTGAAAAAGTCAGCAAGGTTGAGATGATTGGCATGGGTCACATACAGAGTGGATTCAGTGTTATGCTTAACTGTATTGTTTGTGGCATTCCAGAATCAATCGATTCAGTGGATGAAAGGGCGATCATGCCATTTGGAAGTTCGCATACAAATTGTTTGTCCAGTCAATCCTTTCATTGAATAGCAATCTAGTAATTACAGTGTCAAAGAGATTATGTGTGAGGGACACTGAGGGAAAACCTGAAAAACATCTTGCCATCTTGCAGGTTCTGATGAAAGTTCTCACATCAGTAACCTTCTCCAGTGGAGAGTTAATAAAGAGAGGGTGGTCATGCAGTGTTGATTTCAAACTGCCTTTGACCAAGTGTTTCCCAGAGTAGTTGTAGTCTTCGGGTGGATGACTGTCTTGGGCAAACAGATGTAGATCACGTTGGTCTACATGTTATCAGTAGTGAAGATACGTCCCACCCCACTGGAGGTCATCTACTAAATTATGGCTATGCCCCCATTTTGGAAGTTCATGTAGGACACAGCTTGTCAATTCCTCAAGGACAGTTTCAGATTGAATGTATACACAGACACACTTTTTTGAATGTGACTACTCCACACCACTTCATGAATCAAATAAAAGACGTTCGTCTGATATGTTGCAAAGCTATGTTTTTCGTTGTGTAAGGTTACAACACTGGGCATTATTGGAGGTTGTAGTTTACGTTAGAGCCCAAAATTGATAAACGCTGATAATTGAAATCTCCATTTGACCTCTTGATGAGAAATTATGGGTTAAGGTACTCCACAGTGATTCTCACATCTTCAGGTTGAGCAAAAGGCTTTAATGCAATCACAAAATTAAATTGTACAATAAACAAAATGGCCTTGACATATGGTTAACACTACTGCCTCACAGCGCCAGGGACCTGGGTTTGATTCCAGCCTTGGGTGACGGTCTGTGCAGAGTCTCTCTGCATTTACTGCCAAAGACTCCAGTTTCCTCCCACAGTCCAGAGATGTGCAGGTGAGGTGGATTAGCCACAACATATACGAGGTTACAGAGATAGAGTTGAGGGCTTGGTTTGGTTGGTATGCTCTTCGTTGGGTCAGCGCAAACTCGATGACCCAAAAGAGGGATTTGATGGTCCTATAAGAAGTTTCTGCTCGGTAATCTGAATTCATTTCTGAAATTTGACAGAACTGTCTTGGATTTTAAAATGCCTGGTTTCCATCTCCTTTGTATTCCACTATGAGATTCCTTTAATCTAAACAACTGACCCATTAGTTCCTGTTCAAGGCTTATTCAAATTCAATAGATAGCTAGGTTGACTGGCTAGCTCATGTTATGGGTCATTTACTTGAGGGATGGGATCACAGTGTACTCCAGTGAAATAGTATATTAGCCACCCTGAGCTTCTGACTTATAATGCATGGCTGATGTTCCACTATTTTAGACTTGTTCAAACACAGCGCTGAATATTTAAAAGTATGAAGAAATAAATTTATTATAACAAAGCAGCTGGTAACAAAATAAAAAACAATGTGTCAATTCTACATTATACTGGAGAGTCATTCAGTCAGTAAAACTTAAATCTTGTGATTTGACCACATTGCAAACAAATGCCATTTCTAATTAGGCATCATTTCAACACTGTATAATTCTATTCACCATCTGTAAAGAAAGATCGCAGAGAGATTTAGTAAAAAGAAGGGAATTGGGTGCACAAGACAGAAAGTTGAAAAGGTCTGATACATTTCTGAAGATATTTTACTCATTGTAAAGGAAAGAATCATAATGTCACCTGCTGGGAAATCAGTTTAGAGTATTTGCCTTGGTTTGCAATAAAAGGTGTGCCTTCTCTTTCTTGCTACGTTGTCTTTTTGGAATATCTGATAGCTATTCAAATGGCAATACAGCTCTTTCCTGCTCTTTCAAGAGTGTTGCAGCCTGCGCTGTCCAAAAGCTGAAATATCAGTTGCATGGAAACACCATTGGCTCCTACATCCCTCTAAATCACAGTTTTTCTTATTTTTGATGCATTAGACATCTCTTTTGTGTGCTAAGCAGGAAGCTTTTTAGACATGTTGGCAGCATCACATTTGTGGAGAATACCATTCAACTTGCTTTTTTCGAAATTGAAATAGAAGTTTGGTGGATAATGGTTCCCTAATGCATTCTATATAGCAACATTACAGTCAGCATCCACATAACCACCAATCAGCAATCTTATCTCATGCAGTACTGCTGTTTATGCTTTAGACACTTTGACCAGTTTATATATTAAAACATGTGATCCAAGTGTTCTTTGCAGTGAAGTGGACAAAGGGACAAAATATTTGGTTTGTGGTTCAACCTGATTTTATTGACAAAATATTCCTTATTAAAAATATAATGTGAGCATTTCCCAAATTCCCACAATATTTAATCTCTATATAGCTCTATTCACCTGTGAAAGGATATTATCTCCAATGATCCACGTGTTTGTGCTAGGCCATTGGAATCTCCTTCCTCTCCGATGTAGGTCTGGATCTTCTGCCAAAAGTCTTCCAGAATCATAGAATCCCTAAAGTACAAATAGAGACCATTTGGCCCATTGAGGCTGCACCAACCCACCAAAGAACATCCCATCAACCCGCCCTCACACCCCCACCCACAACCCTGAATTTACTATGGCCAATCCACATGGTTGAACATCCATGGACTTGATGGGGTAATTAATTATAACCAATTCTCTTAACCTGCACATCTTTTGACTGAAGCACCCGATGGAAACCCAGTCAGGCACAAAGAGAAGGTGCAAACTTCAAGGCTTGAATTGAACTTAGGTCCCTGGCACTTTGAGGCACCATGCAGTCCTGCTGTTTACCTTTGCTGCAAGACTTTGCTGAGGGATGGCCTCCAGGTGTGAGTTCTTATCCTCTCCTCATCCCTGAATTTCCTGAATGTGCCTTGGTTATTTTGGCCAATGGGGTCATGAATGGGCTTCAAAAATCCAATTGGGTAATGCCAACACCCTTCACTATTGCTATGCTGGGAAGGCATAGAGTGCACAGACTCAGGTGCTGGCAGGAAGTCAAGTTGCCAGAGAGTCCGATTGAAACTTAGAGTCATAGCGTCATAGAGATGTACAGCACGGAAACAGACCCTTCGGTCCAACTCATCCATGCCAACCAGATATCCTAAATTAACCCAGTCCCATTTGCCAGCAATTGGCCCATATCCCTTTACACCCTTCCTATTCATAAACCCACCTAGATGTCTTTTAAATGTTGCATTTGTTTCTGCCTCCACCACCTCCTCTAGCAGCTCATTCTATGCACGCACAACCCTCTGCATGAAAACATTGCCCCTTAGGTCCCTTTTAAATCTTTCCTTTCTCACCCTAAATCTATGCCCTCTAATTCTGGACTCTCCCAACTTAGGGAAAGGACCTTGTCTACTTACCCTATCCCTCATGATTGTACAAACTTCTGTACGGTCATGCCTCAGCCACCACTACTGCAGGTAAAACAGTCCCAGCTTAGTCAACCTCTCCCTATAGCTGAAAACCTCCCTTCCTGGCAACATCCTTGTAATTTCCCCAATACACAACACTTGGGCTCATTGTAACTTGGTCCTCCTAAATGTTTGTTGCCTCTGTGACCTTGGTTCCATCATTCTAATAGCCGCTAGGTGGTGTTTAAGTTAGTTTGGCCAATTTTCCTTCAGGCCCAATTTTTCTAGCTATGGGTCAGCTTAGAATGTATAATGTTGGGCCAATGTTCACTTGACCACAATATAAATTGTTGTTCCCTTGAAATTTGGGATTCCAGCATCTGTAATAAGAATGGAAGTTGACACTTTAACAGAATGTCCCTTTTATTTTCAGCAATGCTCATAGATATGTTTAATAAGAAGAGATTGGAAAGGCTGAGGCTGCTCATCTTAGAGCAGAAAAGGCTAAAGGAGTTTTGTTTGTTTGTTTAATTGGTTTGTTCAAAATTATGATTGGCTTGGATAAAATAAATACAGTGAAACTGCTCTGAATGAAAGAAGGGTCAGAAGCCAAGGAACATGGGGCTAAGGTGATGGTGAAGAATACCTGGGGTGGTGTAATCAGTTACAACATTAAGTGAATGACAGCTGGAAGGCAAAGTCAGATGGCCACAAGCTTAAGAAGACAGAGTAAAAAGGGGAGGCAATGTAATTCATGATGAAGATGGGATTAGCTGGAGCCTAGCAAATGAAGTTAAGATTGGCATGCGTTTTGTCTGAGTGATTAAGAAAGAAGGGACAAACAGCAGAAGCTGTTAATAAATAATTTTTTGAGGTCCTCGCACTTGATATTGTGAGGGGGGAGGGGGTGGGGTGGAGGGGGGGGGGGGATGCGGTTAGTGCGAAGAATTTTCTGGAGTTAGATTTTGGAGACAATTATTGCCCCAAATCTTCTGTTACAGCTTGGGTCTTCTCCTCAATGTGTCTCTGGACCCCAGTTCTGATTTGATGATGCCACAACACAAGAGAACACATATGCTAAACAGTGGAAGTAGCATACTATTGCCAGAGCTAAGTGACCCTAAGTGGTCAGATGAAGGCTCTGCAGTACTGCCCACATCCAATCAATACTGATGAAGAAATAGTGTGATGCCATGTTGCTGGAATAGTAATCCCA